>NC_060952.1:4025238-4086899 GCF_022045245.1 Lucilia cuprina
ATCTATCTATCTATCTATCTATCTATCTATCTATCTATCTATCTATCTATCTATCTATCTATCTATCTATCTATCTATCTATCTATCTATCTATCTATAACTAATTAACTAACAAATGTTACATATACATTCCTTTAAAAACTGCCCCTTAACCACAGCCAAAGCACAGGAAAGGCATTTTGTTAACTTTAGAAATAATATTTTACGGCAAATAAAAAAAACGATGAAAATGATTAAAGTCAACACTAATGCGAAAACAAATATTAGAGAAAGACATTTTCATATTAATTGATTATTACTAATAAATGTCAATGAAAAGAAATAAACCAGAAAAATAAACTCAATAAACTATAAAAATATTCGTATTAAAGTGGTTGATGGTTGAATAAATACATATCGCAAAAATCTCTTTATTTGCTCGCTCATATATACAAAAATATCTATAAAATTGATGCCAAATATTACATTCATTTATATGGGCACTTATTTGTCTGAATTATAAATTAAATATAACAAGAGAGTTGGTAAAATGTATTATTTGTCTAACGTTTAATTTCATTCAATACAAATAAAACGTCCGTATTTAATTTATACTTGACGATGTATAGAAAATATTGTTGATAAATGTTATAATAGTTGGCAGTCAATAGTCGAAATCATATCATCAAAATTATCATCATAAAAAATGTTCAATATGATTTATATTTACTTTTTGTATATATTTAATTTATATATTTATTTTATTTATACATAACTAAATACAATGGATTCAATACCAATTCAATAATACAATATTTAATATGTTAAAAATATATGTATAGCAAAAATAAAATAAAAATCTAGATACGGAAATTAAAAGATAAAACAAAACAGAACAGAAACGTTAAAGTTACTTTAACTTCATTTTAAATTTATGAAGAACTTTTATTTAATATACATAAATACTAATACATTCATATGTATTTATGTATCTATATATTTATAAAGGGATATATTTTTTTTAACATCCTTTTTATGTCGTAAAAAAAAGAAGCAAGTAAATCACATTTATTATTATTAATTTTTGTTTTAATATTTTATTTATTTATATTTTATTTTTTTGCTTTTTGAATTGATTATGCAGTTGATTTAATTCAATGAATTCAATTTAAATTCGTTACTAATATGACCAATTTTTCCTCATCATTCTCCATACATACATACTGTTGTTGCAATGGATTAAATATTGATCAATATACATACATTCTATACTATATACTAGTCTTGTTGTTGTATATAATACTTATAAATACATACATATTTTGTTGTTGTTTTCGTTACTTTTTATTATTGTAGTAAAATTAAATATACATAAATTGTTACACATTGTGGATTAAATGTTGATTTTTGAATAAATTTCTCTACATTGAAACCAAAACTGTGGAAAAAAAACCTAAAAACACAACAAACTTTAAACCGCAAAAACTAACTAAAGTAGTGGCCTAAAATATAAAATGAATATCCATTTATAATTGGAATTATAAAGTGACTTAGATAGGCAAGTTATGAAATGTTTAATGAACAGTTTGATATGGAGAGGCTTTTAATATAGTGTGATTATTGTTAGTTAGTTATTTTAGTCATTGTACATAGTAGAATTAATTGTAAAAATAAATGTTAATAACCTTGGGAAAAATTTTTGTTATATTGTATGCGAATTTTGTAAGTGTTGTTGAATTGAAGTTTTCAATTTTCATTTAGAATAATTCGTAGACAATGAGATTTGTACCAGTTATGTTTTGGCCATCGTAGAACAAAAATAAGTAGTTATTCACCCAAAAAGTAACTACTTACACTTTTCTCCAATATTACTTGCCTACTTACCGGGTAAGTAAAGAATTTGCTCCGTATCTGTAAGCAAGCGTGCTAAGTACTTGCCCATCAATGTCATTACCGCGGTAAAACAATGACCCAAAACGAGCGAGGGTCAATGCACACGTAAAAAACTGTAATTTATACAAATGTGTAATCATACGGTTAATCCGTATATATTGGGTAATTCGCCACCAACGTACTTTTCGTAAACATGAGCGAATACTGTCGTCACTTTACTGTATCAAAAATAAATAAGTACGAAGACCATAGAATGGAAAGTAAGCAATAGAGTGGCAGTTGTCACTTTACTGGCTTCCGAGTAAACAAGAGAGGAAACACTCGAAAAAAACTTAAGAATTGATCGTGAAAAGAATAAAACATAATCAGTTTTTATTGAGCTCAAAGACAGATGAGGACACTTGACTTTCCCCTATGACTCGTCAATTGCTACCTAGCAAATACTGGATAATGGTTTCAATTATAATTACTTACCTAACAACATACTTTTCAATGACTACTACATATGGTCTGGATTACATAGAAGTATTCTAATAAGGTCTTACTAATAATGTGCTATATAAATACATTCTTATTAATAAGTCATTTTCCAGATGCTGTATGGGTTTATTTATGTGATTTACAATGACTTCTTTTTCTAATTACTTGTAATCGTTTGTGGTAAGTACTTGCCTCCAATGGCGTTTCCGTGTTAAAACCGTAACTTAAAATGTATTGTGTAAGTAAATTTTATCACTTTAACTTCTACATGGTATTGAAAGTTTTTAATGGGTAATAGCTAGGGAAAGAACAAGTAATATGACTGACTCCCAAAAACCAATTTGACATTCCGTCCATTGATTACCTCTGGACAGTCTTACTATAGGCTATGGAGTGACAATTGACTTCCTCGTAGGACAAGCCCATGTTAAGTGGTTAGTTCGGAACTGTCCCGCCGAACTGCTGGAAAGTGTAAATACTAATGTGAAAACTTCTGGATTTTAAATCGTTGGTGGGGAATTCATTCTAAAAAAATGAGATTAGATGTAAGCGAACTTTGCTATATTAAACAACTAATCAGTAGATGTATAGTTGCAGCAGCATAGCTAAAATTCCAACGAATATTCTACTGCAGTAAAACTAAAAACTTTTGTGTCGGACTTTAATGAAAGCTAGTTCTAAAACTCAATTAAAGAGTACTATTAAGGAATCTCTGAGAGATATCTTATCAAAACCTATTAAAAACTGTTATATATCAACTTGTCTTTGTTTGCTAACTAAACATTAAGTTCTCTCGCAAACTTTATTGAACACAGTCAGTCGAATACTTGTCAAATATCAAAATAGTCATAAATATTTAAACTTTCTTTAATATAACAAGCCACTAGTTTTTAATCAAAATTTAAAAATGCCATTCACATAAATTCCCGAATATAATTTTAACCACATAAATCCACTGTGCATTGTGTTAAACTTAAATTGTTTATACATAAGTTAATAAATAATTTTTGGCCCATTTTAATTGGTTAAATTAATATTTATAGATAACGTATTATTTAATAATTAAATTGTATTTATTGATTTTACTTAATTTCTCGTTTATTTCTTTTTTAATTTTTTATTGCTTTAAATTTTTATTAATATTTTTTTTTATAATAATAAGGGTAACAAGTTTTTTAAATTCTTTTAAATTGTTTATTTTTGTTCATAAATATCATCAATGATTGTACAATTGTTTATACTAATATCATTTAAATTGTTTATTAATAAATATTTTTTAAATATAAATAAGTCTATAACTATGTTTATTTATTTTTTTTTAAATATATTTGCATGTAAGTATAGGGTGTATATATAAATATAGAAAAAAATTCCTGGTCCAACAAAAATTGGCTTTAAAAATGTCACTTGTTGTAATTTTTTTATTATTATTATTATTTTAGGCAATAAATATTAAAAATATTTAATAACTTTTATATTTCATACTTTGATATACATACATTTTTTCATTAACTGTTATTTGGTTTAGTTTTAAAATTTGTTCATCTATATTTAATTATTAATATAATTATAGTTATAAAAAAAACTTGTTTATAAATATTTTTTTAAGTTTTTTTATTCACTTGTCTGCAAAAAACCCGGTTCTTTTTTTAATGTGTGTGTCTGTGTAGTTAAATGTGTAGGCAAACTTTTTTTATTGCTTTATAGGTGTATGTGTGTTAAAATTCATTTATTTTTAATACGTATGAATTTTTTAAAACTTTTTTTCTCTAAATTTTAATTTATTTATAATATAATTTTTTTGTCGAAAAAGAAACGTATATTTTTATAAATTTAATATTGTTATAAATATTTCATTTTTTCTGTTGTTGATAAAGTAACAAATGTTATTGTTGTTGTAAATATTTTTTATATATCTATATTTTTTTATCATGTATATAAATGTATAGAGATATTAAATTCTATTAATTTTTAAACAATTATTTAAATAGTTCTCTTAAATAGAATATATTGCAGTAATTGTTGCTGTTGTTGTTACTATATTATTTGTTGTTGTCATCATTTTACAGTCGAGAGAGAATGTAGAGAGATGTATAAAAATAACAACTGCATATGTACAAGCATTCATGTATTAAGTAGTATATATAAATACATAAATACTTGTATTAACTTATGTAAGAATATGCATGTTTTAATGCAAAACATGATGCACTAGTATATGTGTTTACTTACACATATACATACATATGTATGCATTTATGTAAGTATTGCTTACAAAATCCATTTTCAGTCCAAGTTTTACTAGGAATCAAAGTGTCCCATCGCCTTCGTAAGAATGTTTTATTTGTAATTGATACAATATAATTTTTTCGAAATACTAAGAGCTTAATAAAAAACCCTTGTTCTGTTTTCCTAAATATTGTGACTTTATCGATGTTCAGTTTCAAAAAAAAATCGTAAATAATGGAATATTACATATAAGGACACTATTACTAACACGCTTGAATCTTTCAGTCCTTTAAATCAAAACCTCTTATTGAATACTGCTTTTTTTAAATACTATAATTAGATAAATAGCGGAGTCGAATAAGTTTGTCGAAATAAATTTTCAAAAATTTTATCGGGAATTTTTTAATAATTCTATTTTACATACATATTTTTATATAATCTGACACGTTAAATAGCAAAAAGTAATTTAATCTTAATTTTAGAATTAATTTTAAACTTGTGCTGTTTCTTTTTTTAAAAACATTTCATAGGACTTAACTCAATAGTCGCTTAATCTCATGTTTACGATAATATAATAAAATGTGATTTTTCATATTCTAAAAACAAACCCTCACATGTGTTTTAAATTTCAAGAAACAAAATATGTTTTTGGAAATTCTATAACATTTACTGTTGATAAACTGCGCAGTTGGAAATTTTCTTAAGACGTCTTAGGAAATACTTCATGACTTGTCAATGAATTAGTCGCTAGTTCCCATACAAAAAACTTCATGACATTCCCTGACATTTTCTTACATTTTGTCAAATTTCTTAATGACAAAATCGTCATATTGTCAACATTAGGGACAAATCTATGACATATCATAAAGATGTCCAAATGAACACTATTAGCAAAAACCTTATGATACTCAATAGACGGTCAGCAGCCATTTTCATAAGTCATTCAATAAAGATAACAACTAAATGACACCTAATGACTTGTCAGGCGATAGTTATTAGAAAAATATTATGCACAATTGTAATACAAATTTTACAAATTTATTGTTGTAGGAAAACGTTTCACAACACATAGCTATGGTTCATGACTATCTTTGCGAACTACCGGGATATATACTATTGTATTTGTATGCATTGGTATCTGTGTGCTATTGTAATTTTGTTTGTAAAACATATGTATTTAAATTCATACATACATATATATTTAATGCATCTGCATGATAATGACAATTTTACAATTGTAATGATTATTGTCATATCATTTTTTTACACTCAAATACTCGTGTACATTTATATACATGTGTACATAAATATGGGTATTTTTACGACTATTATCCATGTGCACATACATATACATATGTAAATATAATAAAATATATGTATGTATGTATGTATGTATGTGTATTTGTATGTATTTAGCCTTGTTATTAGCTTTTAAAAACATGTACATTTAAACTGTTTATAAGGTTTGGGAATAATATTATTCATATACTCGATCCAAATATTTTTTGATTTCATTGATATAGTTCTGGAATTTATATTTCAAAATTATTTTTTTTTTATCTGAGGACAAAAATTAAGATCTGGTGTTAGAGTTTTATTTATACTAAAATGCTATTTGAAACATAATTTATACAAAATATTTAATTCTCTACAAAACATTAATTTAATGCGAATTGTAAATCAAATTTTTAATAGTAATCAAATTTTTCATATTTAAAATCAAAACGTTTAATCCTACTACAAAAAAGAAGAACTTCCAAAGAAGCGAACAAGAAATAGAATTTACTCTATGGAAGTATTGAAAAAGACCTACAGAAATGATGATTTTAACACAGGCTTGTCATAGGAGGGAGTGATATCTTTTGATTTGATTCCAATTTCACTACTTCTGAAGTCATTCTATAGAAGTATTTTAAGAATTACAGTTTTTAAATCATAAAATAGAGTAATAATTAAAATATATCTTCAGCATTCAAAAAAACCGATTAATTTTCACTTAGTGGTTAGACATTAAACATCTCCTCTAGAGAAATTTAAACAAAAATTCAGTGTTACTTTTGAAGTGATGAAAAGTGTTAAATTTTAAGAAGTACTTTGTTTTACTTTTGCTGGGATTGCCTTAATGTTAATCAATTTAGCAATGGCAATAAATTCAGGACAATTACATTTTCACCAACCAAATATTTTTATGAATTCATATATTTATGAATTCATTCAATATTATAGGTTTAATTGTTATTGCTTTTTATCGATATTATTGTTTTATTATGACAGTGTACCATAATTTAATTGTTTACAATTTAAATACGTAACATTTAATTGATCAAAAAATGAATAAAAACAAAATATATACTACGCAAATCTGTGAATTTTTTTTAAACAATTTTTTATTTCAAGTGCAATGACTTTTGATTTTTATTTGATTTAAAGAATTGCTATAAAAAGGCTAATAATATGAAATTATAATTTTGTGGTTATTTAAAATTTAATTGAATGATTGCAATATAAATGCATATATTATTGTTATAGTAGATATTAAATTTCATGTATAAGGCAAGTTTTTTTTTTAATTTTGTTGTGGAAAAAATGGTTTACGAATTTTATAATAATCAAATGTTGGCTTTTTTTTGCTTAAATAATCTTAAATCCTTTAACAATAATTATGTAAATTACTATGAATATAAATTATAAATAAATAATTTGTTTCTACTCGGGGGCATTAAAAAAAATATTATAAGAAAATTATTTGCTTTTTTCATATAATTTCCCCTTTTTCTTATTTTTAAATAAAAATTCTCATTTACATAAAAACTTTTATTTGTTGATTAATTATTTACTTGATTTACTTATGAAATGCAATTTATACGTTTTTAATTAAATCAATTTTAACATTTCCGGTTTGAGATTTGTTTTTTCTTTTTTTTTTTTAGCAAACTTCAATAACATTATTTTATATTAAAGCAATTACGTATCAATAAATATGCTATTCAATTTAAATTTTTTTAATATCTCATAGGTATTTAATGGATTATTTTCCCATAAAAAGTAAAGTAAAAATTTTAGGTCAAATAATTTAGGGAAAATTTATTTTTGATATGATTAACAAGGAAAAAAATATTATATTTTTTTACTATAAATTATATTAAAGTCAATTTTAATGCCAGATTTATAGAGTTAACACTATGGAGTTAACTGTAAAACGAATTAAGATATGAAGACTGGATTGATTTATAGTTACAACTGTCGACTCACGAGTGATCTGCATTACAGTCAATGGAGTTTATATACAACTAGATATAGATCTAAAGTCGGAACATAGTTCTATAGTCTTGATATCAGATCTGTGTAGACAATGTTTAGCAAAATACCTTCTGGCACATTTTTACTACGTCCGATGAAGTTGTTTTTAAATTTTCATTATCCATTCTCTGATTTGTTTAAAATTATTCAAATATATTATTTAATAATTATTACAACTTTAAGCACTTATTATACTATGAATATGTAAACAATCTATATATAATGAGTGCTAAAACTTGGTTAACCACACCAACACATAAACACGAAACAGTTGAATGAAAAACAGTAAACAATATGGGAAAAAAATAATGAAATACTGTAAAAAATAGAGAAAGAGAATTAGAGTTTAAAAATGCAAAACTAATATATGTATATTCTCCTTTTTTAATAAATGAATGCATACGTTTAAAATAACGGTAAATGCATTGTATATATTTAAAAATAAGTGTGTGTAAGTGCGTGTGTATTTACATATAAAATATACATATGTATATAAGTATTTAGTTGTATTGTTATTTAATGCTTATTTAAATGAATAGCTAGCTGTACATATGTTTGTTTGACTATTTGGTTTGCATTTAATAGTAATTGTCGTCGTAGTTGGTTTTTTATATTAATTTTTCCACATTCACATATACATATCCATACACTTATAGCATAACTCTCTGTGCAATAACTGTAGTAGTAGCGATTGTTGTGGTATTTGCGTTTTACTGGGTCGCGTCACATTATTTTCTAATTGGAGTTTAGAATTTGTATATGAAACGTTTTCATGAGTTTCCATACAATTCGCTTTATAACTGAACAAAATAAATGTTAAATATGATAGTGAATGGGTTTTTATGTAAAACTTTGTTTGAACATTTAGTAGAAATTACGACCAACATGTGTGTCAGGTTTAGGAATTGAACTTGAAACTGGTATTGAAGTAAAACAAAATATTTGCAGCATGTAAAAGTTTAAAGATTAAAAAAAATAATGGCTTTGAGCATATCTTCTAGATGTGTTTTTTTTTATTTTTTTGATAGTTTAAAAGAGATTTACAATTAGTATTCCTAAAATATTTATAAGTGTTCTAAAATTTTCCATGCCCTGTTTTATTCCGCAAATTTTTACACATTTTATTATTTTGCTCGACTCAGTCTATGTATGTGTTTTTTCTAGCAATTTCTATAACATTTTATATATGAGAATTGTAACCGAAATGCAACCACAATCCAAACGGACATATGTGGAAGATTAATATGTGAATATGGTTAAAAAGAAAACAAAAGGCAGCAGTAACAACCAACAACGCAAAAAAACCCAAAATAGAACCAAACTCAAATAAAATGGCAAATACGTAAAGAGATGGTGTGAACAAAAAATTACAAAAATAAAACTATTTTAATTTGTTGAAAACAAAAAGCGGATGCTAAACTCATTAATGATTATTTCGAAAAACTAAATGCAAATAATGATGGCAACCAAGTGTGATATTAAAAAAAAGAGTTTAGGTATTTCATTTTCAAATTTTGTCGCCTTTTAGTTTTTTTTTTTTTTTTTGCATTTCAGTGTTTTTCTGGGAGCAATGAAGTTTTCAAAAATAGTTGTCGTTTCTGTTAGAATTAAATTTTGTATATACTGATTACTTATGACTTGCATCACAAATATTCGAATGTTATAAGAACGAAATATATGCAGGAAATCAGATTCTTTATATATTCAATGAAGTCATGGAAAAATAACCTTTTACGTGATACAAGATAAAGACCGTCTCTCCCAGTTTTGCTCAATGATTTTTACTTTTTTAAAGGCTTCCAAATATTTGTGATAATTTTTCAAGTTATTGAATTTTGATACATATAAACAAATTATATTTTAATTTGTTCATTCATGGAATGATTTACATTATGAAATTGCACTGCTTTTATTAACAACTCCCGTACGTATACGTGTTAATGATTTATGGATTTTACAAATATTAAGTATACGCCATGTATTTTTCTCTTGTCATGTTTTGTCTTGTTTTAATTTGTGATCTTGAATATTATCCCCCATATTCATAAACAAATTTTTATTTTATAAACGATTTATAAATCAAATTTCGTATGGAAATTTTGTTTTATAAACTTTTTATAAAATAAAGTGCTGTTTATGAATAAGGGGGTATGACTTCTTTGATTTTATTTGTTCTTTATGACAAGAGCTGCAACTTTGCTCAAAAAATTCCGAACAGATGCAAGATACGAGCCTGAGAAAATGAGTCTTTTATTTGCTATTTCTAAAGTAGTGATGTCCGTATATGATTATATTTTATTGTTGTCTATACATTGCTTTTGAATTTCATGTTTAATTATAAAAGTATATTTCGCAAAATTTTTAATGCAGTTTGTAATTTGATAGATTACTCAATATTCTAGATTATGAAACTGTACTATAGTCTTGTCTTAAAAATCTTCCATAATTTGGATTACAGACTGTTTTACATAGATCGACTATGGCGTAACATTACCATAGACTACTTCATTATCTCAACTATGAATTGGATGGTTCTAAAAATGGACTGTGCTATGTATTTTTGCAAATTTTGGATATAGAATGAAACATATTATTATTATTTTTTCAAAAAATCACACAATCTAATTAAAATAGTATCTAATTCAACTAGTAGTCAAATAAATAATTCAAATTTAAACAAAACGTTCATTAAATGCCAAATACTTTAAGAAATATATATAAACGTAATCTTAAAAGTATCTAACAACAAATTACCACAATACTCTTTAGTAAACCGGCTTACAATTGCCAACACTTTAAGCTCTTAAGATTCTTGTCACAGTTACCAATAAAATCTGCAACTATCACAGCCAAAGTAAACTAAATTTCTGAAAAATGCTGCCAAAAGTATTTATATAGATCTGGTAAGAATACTGAATATTGAAATTAGATTCAACAATCATTTAATCTATTTGTAATTAAGTTAATTATTTCACAAAAAGGCTGTATTCGCTTTTTTTATTTAAAACGTTATAATAAAACAGAAGAGAAAAACATACACTGAATAATATTGTGCTAATGTTTTAATCTCTAAATGCATCTTGTAGACAATACTACTAGACAGGCATGCATGTATGTTCATATTTAAACACATATAATCATGTATCTAGAGTACATTATTATACATTATATATGCACACAAAGACACTCATATACACGCAAACACTCAGACATGCATATAAGCATACAATGATGCAATTAAAATTGCAAACTAAACTAGAATAGAATAAAATAGTTGAGTTTAGTTTTAGATGCAATTGCTTATGTTGTTTTTGTGTTTTCGTTGTTGTTATTCTCACATTATTTTGCACTACTGCTTTTTAACACACGACCGTTTCTGTCTATGTATATGTGTTTGTTTGTAAGTAGTAAATATGTGCCACTTTTTCGTATATGTTAAAATGTATGTTTGTATAAGCTTGAACACGATTACGTAAAACAGCCTCATAAACGAAATTAACATAGACATACATACATTGAATAACCACTCATACACCATAGTCTTACATACTTACATACATTACAAACAATTTTAAGTACTACATACATACTATTACACAAAAACAAAAATGAGGAAACCCCGAAAACGTAGACTAAAAATAGCTGTGGCAACGTTTTTGGTCTATATTTTGGCAGTGGTAATATTAACCTCATAGATGTATACCCACACATTTATGTTGTTGTTGGTAGAAGTTCAAAATATTATATATGTAGTTATATTCGTGAATATGTCTATCTATACATCTGGCTATCAATTCATTATATTTTGAGGTTTAGAATAGTATATTGTGGGAGCTAAAATGAGAGAACGTTAGCTTTAGCGAAAGATATATATGCATATACACTATATACAATTATGGAGTAATACAATATTATACATTTATAAACAGACAGTTAAGTCGATAAATACCAAGCATAGACATTCAATTTTCCTAGATACGATTATGCATTGAGATAAAATTATTATGTACACATGCACAAATACAGAATAAGCTCATGCTTAGCATAAACATTCAGTCATTGACACTTCCCATATCGACAGTGGGCCTTAAATGGATAGAATAATTAAATTAGTACATAAAAACGTAATTTATGAAATTTTTTAAAAAATTTCGAACAGGATTTTACCCTCACCGATTTGATGAAAATTGGTACACATAATCATTGTATAATTACGATGTCTATATATCACCAAAATTTACAAATTCCTAAGGATTTCGATTTTATCGTCAACAACATATGCAAAACAAAACAATTTCACACAAAATTATAAATTTATAGTCGGGTATGGTATGATACCGTATTATAAAATGGACCTATTTCAAATCGACTCAGAAAGTTATCCTATTGGTATACTTTAAGGTCGGTGTAGGACAATTTTTGGGATCTTTTGGAAATTTAAATATATATTACCCATCCCAGTAGCACCAAGATCAAGGTACTTGAATTAACTTCGACATAAAAATACTACAGTTTGGTTCTCAAATTTTAAATTTTTAACACTTACGGACTTTTCGGGGTCGAGATATGAGTAAAACATATAGAAGTAGTAAAGCTTTACTAATAAATATATATTATGTAAATAAAGTGTATTTCAATTTAGCAAAAGTCTTACTAACAAATGTTTTCCCTGTAAACCACTGTACGTATGATGTTGATTCGATTGATGCGTGTATTAAAAAAACATTATGTTTGGACGTACCTCCATGTATAAATCCATATGTATGTAGAATAACATATGTAAGGTGAAGGATAAAATATACAAACTATGAAGGATATCCTGACCGAATTCAATGTATCTTTGCTCTATAAAACCATTATACGACTAAATGAACATACATATATATGTACATATGTAGTAAGCAAGTAGATAAAATCATCAGTGCATCCATCCATCCGCCTATCCATTCATCTATCCATCCAGCTAGTCAAACAACCAGCTAGGCAACTAACCAACCAAACATCTATCTATCTTGTATCGATCGATAAAGTTAATGCTAATACTGAGACAGCTTTAGTTTAAACTAATACACATACATTTGTACATAGATACATCTATACATTTAAACTTGCTTTTGATGATAATGATGATTTTGTAGGGAAGTTGTTGCAGTTCGTAGCAAATTGCGTTACATTGTGCCTACAATATTACTGTTACACTTACTTCAACTACATTTTTGTTGTTGGTGCTGTTGTCGTTTCTTTGGCTTATGTTGTTGCTGCTTCTGTTATTGATGATACTGATACAGATGATGGTTGTTGGTAAATAAACATTTAACTCTCCTATGCTTCTTATACAAATGTATATGTTTTTGTATTGCCTGTCCAGTGAGTGTATTGCTTCCTTTATATTTGCATGTGTTTTCTGTCATTTTTTTTGTATATTTAAGTGTTTAAGTATGTTTGTTGCCTTATGTGTTGGAATGTTTGATTGTATGCATAAAGTGCATTTAAAAATTGTTTTCATTTCTTACTGTTTACTTACTGCATGCCATCATATAACAACAATATCAGCAACAAAAACAAAATAAAACTGGAAAACACTTTAATATTGTATGTATAATGTTGCATCGATGCTGACGAGTTGGAGAGTCTGCAATCGTATAATGAATACACAATAACGGTATCCATTCACCTCTTTAAACAACACCCTCATTCTATCTACAAAAATTTAGTCAAGTTCTTTAAAATTGTGGCAAATATTGCTTCTCTTAAAGTTTTTCATATCCGCTTGTAACTATTCGAATGTTGCAAGTGCGTGTTAGTGATAGTATGGGTGCGTTTTTATTAAAGTTTTTGTAGTTTTTCTCTTGTTTAATTTGCCTGTTGTGGTTGTTGTTGTTGCTGTTGCTGCTGTTGCTATGGATGTTTTGTATAGTTATTTAAAGACATGTCATTTGTTGTCATTGCATGTGATGTAATATCCTTGTTGCGGTCATGTATGCCTTTATCATGCTGTATCTTTTTTCTGGCCTTTTGATTTTTTAACTGTTAAATGTCAATAAGAAAAGAAAACAAAAGTAAAAAATTATATAAAAATGTAGAACAACAAAACTATTATTAGAAGATTAAAAAGGGTTATAAAATAAAAAACACCGATAATATCAACAAACATAATAATATAAAACTAATACTATATTTCCACTACCAAACGTAGAAACATACAGATGACAGAGTTGGAAAAAGCTAAAAATTATAGAAAAATTGAGAATATTTTCACAAAATCACATTACGGCTTTCAATCAGGGATAAGGTTTCTTTAGTTAATCAGTTTGGTTTGTTACCATCATTATTAGGAAACTTTCATTCCCCGAGAACAATTCTACAAATCTAAAGTCATATTTACCCGTTGTATTGTTTCTTCAAAATTTTGATGAGGTTCTACACGTTTCATGGTACCACAGCTTTTAATTTTTTCTGAAGTCTGAAAGAAAAAATTATAAAAACATTAAACCTTATTAAACCAACAACTACAATTATCTTTACTTAATCTTAACTAATACTAACAAACAAATTAAATTTACCTTAATAATAAGCAAATAATAAACAAAGCTTTTAACATCTGCATATAAAACCAATTTAAATCTCCTTATTTAATAGTTCATTTAAATACATATGTAGTATGAATGTATACAATATTAAATATTCTATTGTTTGCTATTAAACCTAACTAACGTATTAGTAATTTTCTTTCATTCGGTACAATCTTATTTATATTAATCATACGCCACATGCGGCATGTAGACAATTTAATTTTGTTCTTTGGTTTTTGTTAATGTCAACAAAACTAAATAGTAATCAGGTCAATCAGATTGTATTCCATTGTAAATTTTCAATTATAATATTCTTCAAGTTGACTGTCAACGTTTAAAGTGTCTAATTTAAAGTCATCTACTTTCAATGGCAATTGTTTATATAATTAATCATTAATTGGAATGGAATATGTTAAATCAGCAGTTGTTTTTAGAATGCATTTACATACTGTTGCATTTATGTATGTTAAAATAAATGTAAATGTTTGTGTAAACTAATGTTTCTGTATACGTTGTGAACGTGCTATTTGTTTAATAATTACAAAATCTCATTAGAAGGGTTGATTCCAAAATTTTTAACTTTAAATATTTTGTAAAATTGTTCTTTGTTTTACTAGTGAGAGATTTTATTTTTTGCTAATAATCACCATAAATTATTTTTGGTGCCACCCTAATATGCTTTTAAAAAGGTATGTATAAATGACAAAGTGGAATCGTTTTGCTTGTCTTTATTAAAGTTAATTATTAACATAATCAAAAACTAATTAGTTTTAAACCATAAAATAGTTTTAGTTAAACATTTAACTTTTGTTTTGTCTAACTAAGAAGCAACAAATAAACATGCTTGACTCACCTTGTTAAGGAGTAGTAAGAAATCAAATTCATAACCTCAGATATTTGGTGTTCTTGTATTGTGGACCTTATTTTACTTTAAAACACAGACACATTTCCTGAATAAATTATATACTTTTACGTTTTTTTAATGATACATTCAAGTGATTGAATGACATACTTCCAAAAGTACTTTAGTGTTGTGTAAATAGTACCTTTTATATAAAGAATATATACAGAATTTTTAGTTTACTTTACTGGTACCTTTTGGAAAATGCAAGGCAATATGATAAACTTTTAAAGCTGACTTACTAATAATTATAATTAGTAACAATTAAAATTGGTTAAAATGATTTATAAAGTGTACAATATCGGCTATTCCCTCCTATATAGACTCTGATATTTTCATAAACAATAATGACCTTTATATACAATTTTTCTATACTTCAGTTTATTCGGTGACACTTAATAGCCACTACATATTTATTATTAGATTATTCATTATTAAATTATTGTATAGAAATTACCAGTTTTTTTATTTCAATTTCAACTCATTTCCATATACAATATTACTTAACTTTTCGTTTTATAAAACTAATGATTTTTACCAACTTTAACCTTAACGGTCAATATTTAACCAAAAAAAGAAAAACCACAAAAAGCAGAATAAAGAGATTAAGAGCAAAATTTAGAAATAAATTTTGTATTATTTATGTTGTTGTTGTTCACTTAGTTGATGACTTACTTGATGAGTATTTCATGATCATCACCTGTATCCTTTTTTTCTTCGTTAAATTTATAAACATTTTTTTGTAGTTGCTGTTTCTACTTTATTTATATCCTACTGAGTTTTTGCTTCATTTTTTTACCATAAAACCGAAAATAAAGCCAACATATAAAAAACAAAAAATAACCAACATAAAAACAACTGTCAGAATTTGTGTGTTTTTGTTTTTTTTTTCTTCCTTTTGTTACGAATGTACATTGTCGAAGGTGTTTTGGCTGCCGCTGATGATGTCCTTTACTGCCCTGCAATTTAGTGTGTAAATGTGTTTTTGTCCAGTTCTATTCAGGATATTGTAGAGGAAACATTTGCTGCTACTCAAGTACACTTTTGTTAACAAGTGTTTTTTTGTGTTTTGTTCCTTTCTATTAACGTTTCTTTTTTCTCTCTTGTTGTTTTTTGGATAGACAAATGTATTAGTATGTGTCTTCTTTGTACATACATATATATGTATACGAACATGTGTGTGTTGATTTAACGCGCTTCTATTCAGTGTACATGTAGAATAGCACACAGTTATGAACATACTCACTTAACTATGGACATTGTGGTCTTTTAAACATGTATAAAACAACAAAACAACTACAATGCCCAAACACGGACAAGTACAAGAAGTACATTAAACTGTTTGTTTCTACATATATGTTTATATAAAGTAAAAACGTACGTGTGCGTATGTCTGTCCATCTGCATGTGTGTTAATGTATCCACAGATATACATTCTTTGTAATTAATGTTTTTTTACTCTCTGTTTCATTCATTTCTATATGAAATTAAAGTAGCAGTTTGAAAAGTCTTTTAATTTAATTTCAGGCCGCAGTTTTGTTTAATATTTTTAGTTTTTAAATGTATTTGACTAAGTTTACACAAATTTTAACAAAAATCACTTAATTATCATTCCACTAATACTGAACATTCGGGTACTGTTTAAATTTTTACATAATCGAGTTTTTATATAATAATCAAGTTTTCATAAAAATCTAATTTCTAATATTTTTAAAAAATCAAAACATTCAATAAAAAATCCAATTTTTACATCAAATATTCATAGAAAGATCGAAATTATATAAAGTTAATATAAAAAATTAATATAAAGTTAGAATATCGGCAATTTCAAATTCATTTAAAGTCCTTCCAAAGTGGCCTATTTTGTGTAAGAGCTAATAATGTATGTATGTATGTATGTATGTATGTATGTATGTATGTATGTATGTATGTATGTATGTATGTATGTATGTATGTATGGCCGTTGCTATTGCTGCTTGTTCTTATTCATGTATCTGTTCTTGTTCTTGCAATCATTTTTTTTCTATCTTGTTTTTAGTTATTTTTTTTCATATACATTTATTATTTAAGCACAATTTGTGTGTTCAGTTGTTCATGCATCGTTTATGTGATTTCGTTTAGTTTCGAACAAAAGTAGAAGCATAAACTCTATCACACCAAGAGTAAGTGGGCAATATCTAGTATATAGTGGAAGTAAGAAGAATAAGTGGAGACGGGTTATTAGTTTCGTATGTCTGATCTTTTGTAGTTTTCTTTCATTATTCTTAGATTATAATATCAAAAGTGTTATAATAATCTATATATTTTTTCACTTTGCCAACTTTATGTTCTTTTTTCATCAATTTTTCTTATTTTTTCTACGGCTGTAGTCCAAAAATATTATTCTTATTAACACTTTATCCGCTGATGCTGAAATGTATTATGGCTTTATTTATGTATTTTTGTGCGTTTTCTTATAAGACGATTATTTTTCTTGTGGTTTAAGATTATCATTTTGATTTCTCACAAGCTTAATTTAAAAGACTAAAAATAAAACTATTTAATTGAAAAAATTTTTTACTTATACTAATATCATGTTTAAAATTTGTATACAAATTTCATCATATCGTATGAGTGTTGTGCACAACACATATAAATTAAATAATAAGCATACGTCACCCATTACATTAAAGCGTGTCTAACAGAATTATTACAGACCATCTAAAAGATTCATGAAGATTGTTGAAATCAAACATATAATAAATAATAAACAATTTATACAAATTATTAAATTTTCTTTTCTTAACAAAAAATTTTCAAAAATTTGTTTTTGATGTTTTTAATATTTTTTTAAATTCCTTTTTTGTGACAATTCAAGGCATGTAAAGTTGAGAACGAACTTTTCTACTGATTCCACCTTATTATTGTTTTATTATGGTATAGAAATTTTATTTTATAAAACTTTTATAAAATAAAATATTGTTTATGGATAAGGGGTTAAGCATTTAAGTTCTACCAACAACAATTTTTTGTTATTTTACATGATACATTACAACTCACATAAAAAGTAAAGCACTTTAGAATATTAAAACTAACTAGAACTAGAACTGAACTAGAACTGAACTAGAACTGAACTAGAACTGAACTAGAACTGAACTAGAACTGAACTAGAACTGAACTAGAACTGAACTAGAACTGAACTAGAACTGAACTAGAACTGAACTAGAACTGAACTAGAACTGAACTAGAACTGAACTAGAACTGAACTAGAACTGAACTAGAACTGAACTAGAACTGAACTAGAACTGAACTAGAACTGAACTAGAACTGAAGTAAAACTGAAGTAGAACTGAAGTAGAACTGAACTAGAACTGAACTAGAACTGAACTAGAACAGAACTAGAACTGAACAAGAACTGAAAGCTTTTACTATCAATTATTATATCTATGTAAAAGGGCCTTAAATTTTAGAGAACATGTGATTTAAAATGAAAAAATAATAAATTTGTATGAATAATCTGATATTAATATTAACATTAAAATTATATTATTCTAAATTTAAATGTAAATGAATGAAATGTATGTAAATGAAAAGAAATAGGGGCTTAAAAAATTTGTAAAGACAAGTGTTTAAAATAAGAACTTTTTCAAATTTGATTTCCTATTAGAATTAGTGAATCAAATAAATAATAAAGATGTCATGTGGAATTCAATTTGTTATTTAATACCAATATTACCATCATAGAACAGGTATAAGAATTTTAAATATTGGTTGGAAACCACGAAGTCTAACTCTACTGTTAGCTGAATATCGTATTTTCTACTTTTTTACATTTTTTCAGAGTGTATGAAAATTTGTTTTATTTACCTTTAATAAAACATAGTTTTATAGATATTAATAAAACTTATATTAACTTAAGTAATTTTTTATAGTTAGTTTTAAAAATTAAATTTGTAGTTTTAATAGTAATATTTGTTTGCAAATAAAATTAAACTTTTTATTTGCTAGTTATTTTTTAACATTAAGATATATTTTTTAACTTTAAGATATATATGTTAAAAGTTACCTGTAATTGGTGAATGTGTTGGTTAATGGTTAATTTAAAATATGCTAATCCAAATTTTTAATTATGTCAAAAACTATAATTTAATTATAAATTGCTATACTGAATTTAGATCTATATTTTAATTCTAAAATACGTCAATATTGGAAAAAATAAAGATAGTTAAGACTTCTTATTTAAATAAAGTTTGAAAACGTTTAAATCGTTAAGAGGCTTACCCAAGCAATCACCTCTAATATATAACTTTAATGAGAACGTTAACACGTGTTTTTCAATTGATTTTAATATAGTTTCAAGTTTCAAATTACCCTTTTAATTACCACCATTTAAACATATATAAATAAGTTTTTCTACTCCTTCACATGTATGCATTCAGTCTAAAAATTCCATTACAATTAAATGCAAAGTAGAAAAAAATAAACGTAACAATTAAGCTCTTTAAAATCATGAAAATACTCATGTTTAACTAGAAAAATAAACTAAATGAAATAAAACCCAATTACATTTAACAAACAAACAGGAAACAGAAAAACTCATTCTGGAGCATTTGCTTTTAGAACTAACTAACTGCTTTGCCTGTTTCAGTCTAAAGTAAGACAATTTACAAATACAATTTATTTACCTTTTAAGTTACATTCATTTTATCTGTTTGCAGCCTGAGCCACAACTATTGCCACTGTTGGCTGTTATATAAATGTTACTGTGTAAGTAAGTAACTGTGTTTGTGTTTTGTATGTTTAGTGTAATCCTAAAATTAACCTATTTTAATCCTTTATAAAAAATGTACAATGTTCCGGGTATCTTCTCTACTTAAAGCACTAAGTATAGTAGTATGTTTGTATATATGTATTAGCAAAGTACTTTGCTATAAACTCTATGACTATTTCATGTTGTTGTTATTGCTGTATCTTACCTTTAGTTGCATGCCTTCAGTTGGATTTAGTTCATCGCCAGTTTGTCGTAAACCGTTAATAAAACGAGCAAATACCGTACGTCTTTTATGCTTGTTACGGCCTTCTGTAAGACAAACAACATTTATAGACAATGAAAAACAATGAACACAATTACTAAATACCTTAAAATACTTAAAAGGTGGTATAAAATGACAACTACAACAATAACCTAAAGACAAATACAATTTAAATAGCTAAAGAACAATCAAGAAAACTAGGCCTGTTTAAGCCGTCTCTCTGTCTGTCTCTCTGGCTGCCTTTAATGTGTTTGTATTTGTATTTATAGTTTACCTGTTGCTGCAAATTCATAAAAGAAATTAGACCGTGCTCCTGGATAACTGTGCTGCATGCCGCTACTTAAATTAACTGATGATTTTGAATCAATAACACTACGTGCCATACGATTGGCCAACTCATTTTGGGCATAACTATAGATTTCATTTTCCTCACGATTCGAAAGACAACTAGAGGGCTGTGTTTTAAGAAAATAAAATATATTAGTTAAGTTTTTCTTGGTTTTATTAAAATATTATTACTTACCGAATATTTTCCTGGTACATATAATGGTTGACTATGACTTGAGGGTAAAATGGCTTGATTGGCTATATTGCCTGTTATCATGGCACTTACTCCCATGCCAAAACTGCCACTTGCACCACCACTATTGCCTCTTCTTAGAGTCCCTGTATTTCCTCCACTGCCGCTAGTGGCCATTCGCATATGACGTTCCCGCCATTTCGCACTTCGAGCAAATTCAATGGCATCCAACACATCTTCATAAGGCATATTGACTTCTTTGCTATAGTGGGCTGCTAGTCCCTCCAAGTATCCACGTTTACCTTCCTGCAATAGAAGATTTTTAAATTTGGTTTTAGTAATATGTTTTGTTGTAATGATAGAAATGATTTGGTTTCTAAACTACAATATAAGTAATTGCAATATTTAAATTTTAATAAAATAACCTCCTATCAACCCAACTTAACAATAAGAATGTTAAAAAATAAAACTATGTAACTGCATGAAGTAGTCGTTCTTATTATAAGCGTTGATCTCAAATCAATTTTTTTATACTAATTTACATTGATTCAATTCCTATATAGTTTTAGCAGAAGTTATTTTGGTATAATTCTCATTTAGTTAAAATTTTTCGTCATAAACTCAAGCAGAACTAAAAACGGAGTCTTTTATTTATACCAATTAAGTGAGAAATCACTTTCAGGCAGAATCAATAGTTCACCTTCACAAGATGCTCCTTTGATGCTAATTTTAAAATTTTTAACCCACCGATGTTTTTAAACTACACTCTTATGGATTTTATCCCGTTCATACATACATAGGTACATGAAGTTTTATTAGCTTGACTCAATCATTTTAAGAATAAAAACGTTTTTTTTAATATATTCTGCAAATTGTTTTGTTTGTAAAATTTAAATGTACTTAAACAAACAAAAAATAAGTATTTTGATTTAAATTAAACAAAAATCGATTTCCTTTCACCAACAAACAATCCAAGCTAAATTTAAACGTATTTATTATTATAAAAATAAAAATCAAAATTACCATACGCATATATTTAAAATAAATACACATACACATGATATTTGCGCAGCATTTGAAATTCATTTAATATCAAACCTCCTTAAGGAAACAATATGGCTGTTATTTGCATAACCAAAAGAAGAAAGAAAATCTCTTTCTATGCCTCTTTTTTTTCTCGCTTTCAAAAATAAATGTTTGGATTTATTTATTGTCTAAAATTGTGGGTAATAAAAATAAATTGCCGAAAAGAAAGTTAAATACTGCTAATGTTACTACTTCAAATGAAGATTATCAAATGAAACAATACGATGAGGTGGAGAGGATGACAATGATGATGATGATGATGTTGAATTTTCTTTCTAAGAAATCTATATATTCATCATACATCTACACATTATATTGTATTTATTTTGAGGCCTACTCATGGGGGCTTCCCCAACAAAAAAAAACCCACTCACAAACCATATTGAAAACAGCAAATACACAAGAACGAAGAAAAGAAAACAAAAGATAAAAAACAAAATTCAAATAAACCTAGGAGTGTTTGGTGAAACCAATGTGTGTATTTGGTGTAGAAAATACCATAAACCTATTACCCGTTGCTCCACTTTGTAATACGTAGTCATCACTGTTTCTTGTATTCCAGTCACACACTTTTTTAAAAATGTGGTTGTGGTTTTTTTTACATACTTGTTTATTTGTGTGTGCATCTCTTTTTTGTCGTTCTCTTTACTGTTTTTTGGACAACAGCTTACACAAGTTCGATCTTTTTTACAGGGGCCCAGCAACCACAATGCATATTATAAAAGAAGCATACAGAATATATCGAACTGCTATAGAGCAACATCCGTACATCGGAAATCCCCAACAGTTAATCCCTGGTACATCACGATATCTACATTCATTTAATATGTAACTCTGAACTTTCAGACAGACATTCATAGGCAAGA
This sequence comes from Lucilia cuprina, assembly GCF_022045245.1. Classification (NCBI taxonomy): domain Eukaryota; kingdom Metazoa; phylum Arthropoda; class Insecta; order Diptera; family Calliphoridae; genus Lucilia; species Lucilia cuprina. The sequence goes on from NC_060952.1 coordinate 4,048,077, forward strand.
AGAGCAAATGCTTAAACATGTAACACTCATAGACTTCAGAAACATACAACTGTGTTCAATATGAAACTCATATCGAGTAAATGTGAATATAAACACACATCCTTATAGTCAAATTGCTGTGTATCTTTGCCTTCAAAGTAAATAGGCTAAAAGTTGAAAAATGAAATGAAAAAAATAAAAGAATTACAACGACGCAACAAAAAATTAAACGAAATGAAAGTAAAATAAATACAAAATCCATATACACAAATATACTTATGTATGTACACACAGTGTCACACAAACAAACAACAATTTCAGAACTCGTCATGAGGTATGTAAATAGTAAGCAAGACAAATTCGTATACATACTCATGTTGAGAGCTGGAAAAAAGGTTCAATGTTTGATATTTGTTTTATGAGTATGGCGTAAAATTTGTTGACGATTTACATATCTGCAAACAAACACACACACACACACTACTCTACACATTCCTTTATGTAGTATTCTGTGTGTTGTGTAATTTATGTATATTTACATGTAGTATATGTGTATGTGTGTAAAATACAAGTGATGTCAGATGGTTGGATGATGCACGAATAAATGAGTGAGTAAATGAATGAATGGTAATAAAGTTGTTCGAATTTGATTCACAGGTAAGTAAAGCTGGTAGCTAAAATACATACATACGTATATACATGAAACAAATATAAGTATGTTTATGTGTGCAAGTACCCACATATTTTTTTTATACATACATATTAATATTGGTATTGGGTAAGGGTTCTAAGTTAGTTGGTTACTTAGTTAGTTAGTTAGTTAGTTAGTTAGTTAGTTAGTTAGTTAGTTAGTTAGTTAGTTAGTTAGTTAGTTAGTTAGTTAGTTAGTTAGTTAGTTAGTTAGTTAGATAATTAATTAGTTAGTTAGTTAATTAGTTAGTTATTCAGTTAGTTAGTTAGTTAGTTAGTTAGTTAGTTAGTTAGTTAGTTAGTTAGTTAGTTAGTTAGTTAGTTAGTTAGTTAGTTAGTTAGTTAGTTAGTTAGTTAGTTAGTTAGTTAGTTAGTTAGTTAGTTTGAAAAATCACACATAACAACTTTTATCTAAAGTTATGTCATGTAAGCAATTTCATAAAAATAATTTTCCCCAAACCAAATATTATATTATAACTTGCTCTGAATTTATAATAGATATTTCATGCATTTGTTCCTCCAAAGTTTTATGCGTTGAAACGTACAAATAATATGTGCTTTAAAATCAAAAGACCAAATACAGAAAAATGTATAGTCGAGACATACAATACCCTACAGCTGTTAAAGTAAAAACCAATAGCATATGAAATAAGTTATTTTATTATAAAATAAGGATACTGACACATTACTACTAATCTAACCAATAAAAAATCTAGAAAATTCCTAAAAATTTTATGTTAATTTCCTTTAAATAATAAAATTTTTGTATTTCTTGATCTCATTAGATCTTTAAAATAGGGCCTTAAATACAAAATTTATTTTTTATAGACATAGACCATAGTTTTCGGATAGGAAGGTATGTTTCGAAGGACCATTATATTTTGATACATAACATATATATCACAAACGCGTAATCCTTCCTGCTGTTGAATATAGCAACGTACTAAAACTGAACATACAATCGTCATAAACATCATCGTGTTGTTGTCATGTAAATGGAAATTAAAATTTATTTACTTTTCATTTTATAGAATGGTGACTTTGTCGACATCGACATCAACAAAAGCAACTATAACTAACGTTGAACATAACCTACAATTTCTCAGGCATATGAACACAAATTAATATATACTACCATTTTCACAAGCCAAAAAAAAAAAAAAACGCGCAAGAGATGGCTAAATGAGTAAAAGTTGGATAGATGAATGGTTGGATGGATGAATGCATGATGATGATGATTTTCTTCATATATCAATGATGTTGATGCTAATGATGATGGTGTTGCTTAAAACCTGAGTACAAATTATGATGAATGTGTATTATGAAGAGATTATTTTTCATATACCTAAAGAAATGTTTTCCAATGTGTTGTTGTGTATATAAATTACTATGTATTGGTATTTGCTTACTTGAAAATATATTTGTATTTTTTGACGAATGTCTTTCATTCCGTTTTATTTTTATGTTTTGCAACACAAAACTCAAACTAGAAGAACTATTTGATTGTATGTACATACATATCTATGTGTGTGTATTTTGTACATTGCATTTGTGAATGTAAAATGTGTCACTAGTTCAGGGACGTACAATTGTTATCGGCCTCGTTGTTACCACCATCAGCACCACCAACTTAAGACTAATGACTAATAGAGGTAAAATATGTTGGCTTATAACGAGTAGCAAATTATATGAATGCTGAAGGGAACATAACGTTGACTATTAACCCACAAACTTTTAGAAAAAAATCTTCAATTATTTAAAGATAAATAAATAAATTGTAATACAAAGTCGCTACTTTTAAGTAACTAGTAGTTATTTATGTTTGTAAAAAAAGTCGTCAATTATGTTGATATATACTTGTTAACTATACAAATTTTGAAATACTGTATATTTTTATTACAATTTATCTAGATGCTACCATAATTGTTACCACGTACTTGCTGAAATCAAACTTCAGCTAGCAATTAAAAGTTTTTACTAAAAAACAAATATTTGAAGTAAACTTTAAATATTTTAAGGTCATTAATTTAAACAAAGAAAAAAACTTCAATTAGTTGTAATTCTAGACATGATTTCTTATCGCATATTTTATCTTTTCATTATTTTTTGAGATCACCAAAATCTGCTTTATGTAAATCGGTTTCTTTTTTTTCTTAAACTACTTATTATTTTTACTTGCAACAACAAAATTAAAGACAGAAATAAAGTTTTAACAAAATTGTTATAAATTTTGTTGTTGTAACTTCTCATCGTTGTATCTTTATCTTCTTCATATTGTTGAAGCCACAAAATTCCTTTAAGAAATATTTTATTATTAATTTCTTAGTTTAAAAAAGTTTGCTGTGTGTTCTTGTTCAATTTTTTTTACAGTTTGTTCGTTTTTTTTTTTTTGCATTTTGTATTCTAAGGAGTTGTTGCAACGTACACATTATACCATAATGCACTTTAAACTTTTGTCTTTTGTAAATATTGTTTTAGCTGACTTAAGAACATCTTAAGACAACGAACGCAACGCAAAATTGTTATACAGATAAACTCAGACATACACACACACAAATATTAATTTATGTTGGTAAAAATATGCGGTGTGTAAGTAATAGGTTAGACCGGGAGTTATAGAGATTTTCGAAAAAAAGAAACGGGAATTTAAAGACAAACGCGCGTCGTATACGAGATAATCACGCACGTTCGACAACTTGAAAAATAATTATATTGTTTCCATGCATTTGTGAGTTTGTTGTTGAAAAATAAAAATGAAATACAACAAACTTAATGTTTGTTTGTTGAAGTGCGTATGTATCTGTGCTGCATTCACGTGCACTGGCATAGGAAATTGTAAGATACAGGAAGGAATCTGTGTGTTTGCACAGAGAGAAATTGAATGATATGCAAAAGAATTTACACAGACTTATGCGCAAAAATCTGCACAAAATGTAGAATTTAAACATTTATAATTAGAAACATTTTTTTCATAACACTACTTAATTTTTATCTCCAGATATCAAACTGTACTTTTAGTATATATAGGGAAACTGGTGCAATCTTTACTGTGAAAGAAGTCAAGAAATGTACTTCTAAAGGAAATCAATTTTATATTTGTTATAAATTCTTAATATTTTGTAGAAATCCACGATATTTATGGAGTATATACTTTTACAAGAGCACCCAATCCTTTCCCTTTTAATGAGTATAGGGTTTTTTTAAAATTCTTCTGACAGTAATTAAGAGAACTAATCATATTAATTCAATCAAATCATTTGCTATATGAATTAAAATTTACTCTCAGTGTATTTTTGTAAACAAATTTATCTTAGTTTTTTGTCTTCAAAACCAACAAACACATTTTAATTGAATCTACTTAACACATATCTTAAAACAGAAACAAACTTAACAAAAAAAAAACCTAAAAATAAAACTAACTTGCTTACTCACATAGCATAGAGATTTATCAAACATACGCACAGATGCACTTACAAATACATGCTAAACACACAAATAGAAATACAAACAAAGATATGTATGTATGAAAGTTTTTGAAAGGATTACAGCTTGCATAAAGTTCTCCATTCTATTCTTAATGGTGAGAAAAAGTTGTTGGTATTACATACATGTATTTTTCCTTTTTGTCATTATAATCTACGTATGTATAAATCTATATCGGTCATTGACCGATGTTGTTGCAAAAAGATCTGATTTTTCTTTTCCTCATTTATTCGTACAATATTTGTCTAACCTAAATCATTATACACTTCAAATTGCTCAGATTAGTCTGATTTAAGAGAAAGTGTAATGTGATACTACGGAACAAAGCGATAACAGATATGCCTTTTGATTTGGGAAACTATCTGATAGACATTTTAACTTCTTGTTGTAATCATTACTAACCCTCGCATAAAGAGGATTAAGTAAAACAACTAGAAGTAAAATATCAAGAAAGACAAAGTCAACACTTATTTTACATTAAGAGTCTGATTAACATTGTCATCATAATTTCTAACAACTTGGACATCGTCATTGTTGTCATGAGGCTAATTTAGACCTCATGTAGTTTAGCTGTAATATTTTTTATATTATTTTTTAGCTTTTATTTATAATTTATTCTTTGTTAAAAAATTTCCTCTTTCTTTATTTGTTACTGTGAAGAAACAACTGAGAATATCTTAAAATAAAAAAGAAAATACATTCTAATCTATTTTAATTTTTTTTTAACCGCGGGAGATTTTAAGTTTCTTTTGCTGTTGCTGACAGGTCAGTGAATTAACCGCGTATTTTTTTTTAAGAAATGTAAGTGGATTAATAACAAAAAGTAAATTTTAAATGAAATTTTATTTTTTTTGTTTGGTATGCTTCTGGACTTTTCAAAAATTTTTGTAGCAGGAGTTTTTTTTTACATAACTTCTAAATAGTATTTTCTATTAAATACTTTTGTAAACATTTATTTGGAATATTTAATAGTTATTTAGTTAGTAGGCTATGTCATATGATTTATATAAAATAACCCTTTTTGTAAAAAGGTAAAAAACATTATAACACAAACAATTCGAATAATTTTTATACAATCATCATATAATTCTCTTCACAAAGTAAAATCAATTCTTTAGAGATTTTTGTTAATTTTTGTAAGAATTTACAATCACAAATCAATTTAAAGATAATTTACGGTCAACTATTTCAATTTAATAAGAATTCAATACACATTTCTGTCTGGTTTCTTTTGATCAAAAACTTAACAAATAATTATACCCTACACCACTTTGGATAGGAAAACATCCTACACCTTAAAGAATATCAATTGGCTCAGGATCACTTTCTGATTGTCTGTCTGACTGTCGATTTTCGCAAATTTTTATACAAATTTTCTAACACATTTTAGGCACTAATAACTGATAAAAATGAAGTTCGATTCACAATTGACCCCATATAGGATCCCCACAGTACATGACTTGAAAAATAATTACGGTCTTAAAAATATCACTTTAGCAATGAAAGTTATAATGAACAAAACCTTAAGGAAATGAAATTTGTGTACTAAGTTTTATGAGGATCGGTCCATAATTGACCCTACCTACCATATATAATCCCTTTAATATTTGTATCTTAAAAATCCCTATATTGCAAAAACAACTGGACATAAATGAGTTCTATCAACATAAATGTATCCACCAAATTTAAAAAATAATAGTCCACAATTAGCCTCAGCCCACGTATAAGGTTTCCATACAAGGTTCCTTATAGAAAATGACTTTAACGCTTATGGCTGAAATAAAAATCGATGAAATTTTACATTAAGAAGATGTAATTATAAGAAGATGTATTATAAGAGCAGAAATGTCTCTCCTAATTATTAGGAACAAGTCTAATGGTTGACCATGTACTTTCTTATTAGTTTTGACTTTACTTAGGTTTACAGAATTTTTGCTAAATTTCTAATAATGTAGAAAATTTATTATAAATTCCATAGCGGTTAAAAATTATACTGATCAATCGTTGCTCGATCACCTCGTAAGAATTCTTATTTATAAATAATATTTATTTATATTTTTTCAACAGTTTATAGAACCTTATTCTAGAGTAGTCGTGATCCATTTTTCTTTTTACTTTTTATAAAAAACTTTATCTAAAATTTCCTACATTATTATTTTTCAATTACATGTTACTTTTGTCAATTGAAAACCTAATCTTTTACTTATTCAGGCTTTAAAATTGACATTTGATATAATGCTTTTCTTCTAAGCATTTCAAAAATCAACTTTAAAATGGGATTAAATATAACTACGGACATAAGTATAGAATTGATTGCATCATTTTATTATATTTTTTCGTTCCTTTTGAAGCTGTATACAGCTACAGTTTTGGGAAAATATAATTTTATAGTAGTTATAAATTTGTATATTATAAAATTCATAATACAAATTTATCAATTGTACAAAATTGCACTCGTATGAATAGAAGACTGCTGCAAATTTCTTTATTTTGTCATGAATTTGTAATAAAGTTACAAAAATTATATTGCAATAATCATACACACTTGCAACACTTACACACACACACACTCATTGCTATGGAGTAACATTAATGCAACTATGTATGTATGCATATTTTTAAGTATTTATGTATTTTTATTGTACTTTTATCTTTTGCACATTATAAAATCTGAACTTATTTATTTATGTATGTGTATTTGGAAGCATAAAAATATACAGTGAAGGAGAAAAGAAACTCGGTCAAAATGGCTATGGAATTCACGACAGATCTAGCTGAATATCTTACAGTCACTTTTATTTTGATATTGTGAATGTTTAATAATATTTAAAAGAAAATATGCTGAACACCTATATTCTTTATAGGTCTGTTCATATTTATTTCCACTGTTAGAGTAAGCTTGTAACTAAGGGTCATTATATACATACATATACAAATGTGCATATTAAATATAAATATATATTCTTATATGTTGCACGTATATCTACCACAAATCCCAAAGAGTATTGACATAATTTTACAATACGAAGTCCATAAACACATTTACGGCCAGTATTTTAGTCAATACACTAGTATGTGTGACTACATACTGCAACTTGCAATATAAACTCTGGAAGCACATTAAAAACTGTGCATTTTTTTCAAAGTTTTTTTTCGTAAACTATCGAAAAAGATTATCGTTTACACTTTTGCAACTCCATTACCCTAAACTACAGTAATGGCAGTACGTTCGTACATACATACATTTGCACATTATGGACCAAACCCATTGGAACTGTGATGTACTGCTGCTGGTTAGCGTTTGCTGCTAGCTACTCCAGTGTCGGTTGGTTAGTTACTTTTGGTCACTTGGCATACACAGCGCAATAAATTTATCACACTCAAACTTAAAATAAAAAAAGTAATGTGAACCAAAATTTCCGAAAAAGTTAAAAAAAAATAAGAAAAAATAACTGTGTTTATATATAACGGAAATAATCTAGAGGGAATTTATAGAGGAAGCGACACATGGCACGATCACGTTGTCACACGAGTACGAAGAAGTAAAAAAGGACTATGAAAATAAGTATAAACTTTGTATGCCAAAAGGGGTTTAAGTGAAAATTTATTGCATTATTATTAACTAAACCCGAAAATAAGCAGAAAAAAATAAACAAAAAGGAAAGAATAACTTGTATAATAAGTTGCCAAACGGAAAAGAGTTGTTGTACGAACATTTAACTTAAAAGTTTATCAGGATACACTAAAGAATTCTCTTTTAATTGTAGGCAATAATGTGATGTTTTTGATATGCAGTTTATTAACATTTTTTCAAAATTTTAAGAACAAATAAATGTATTAATATATAATTTATTGTTATTTAATAAACCAAATTTTTAAGTTTCCTACTCTGAGCTCATTATCGATGAATTTTTGATTATTTAAAAAAATTTTATTAGATAAATATTTGTTTCAATAACAAACTATGTTATTACGTCAAAATTAGTAGTTTATAATGCAGGGAAAGCTTAACTGTATGCCTCACAAATAATCATGTAAAGAACTTTAATAAGAGAACAACAGCATTATTTTGATGAGTAACACTAATCAGATTATAGTCTAAACTATAGTGTAAACTTCAAAATAGACTACAGACTAAACTATAGACTAGACTATAGACTAGACTATAGACTAGACTATAGACTAGACTATAGACTAGACTATAGACTAGACTATAGACTAGACTATAGACTAGACTATAGACTAGACTATAGACTAGACTATAGACTAGACTATAGACTAGACTATAGACTAGACTATAGACTAGACTATAGACTAGACTATAGACTAGACTATAGACTAGACTATAGACTAGACTATAGACTAGACTATGTATACACTTGACTATACCCTTATACTACAAATTATGAACTATTCAAATTGTAAAAAAAATATACAAATGTATCTGTACTTACCGGCGTTGAATAGGGATGAGCCGTCAGTCGAATCCCGTCCGCCTCTAAATGTCTCTTAATCACAGATTCTAATTCTTTCATTGTTGTTGGCGTATCACATTCAGCAGCTAAAATTTCATTACTACTACTCAATGCCTTCGGATCATTGATCATGACATACACCAGTGCAGCGCCCTTCTCACGCAGCGTACGCACACTCTTTAGCAGTTTACTACGATGTTGGGCATTATCCACACCAATTGCATCTAAATCAATTTCACCAATTTGCTTGCAAATTTCCAACTCATCATAGCCATTCTCCATGAAACTTTCTGCGTACTGTTGCAAACCTAAAGCTCTTAACCACTCACAAACAATATTGTTATGTGGCATATTTTCGTATCACGTAATATGAGGAGGCGGTGTAAAGTCAAGCGGAGCAAAACTAACTTTTGGCACTTTGAGAGCTGATTTTAATTTCGTACTTGTTGTATTCGCTGACGACGATGTTGACGATGATGCTGTGGAATTTGTAGGCGTTGCAACACAGATTGATGCCGATGCTGCAACCGAGATGTTGCTTATGAGTGGCGTAGCATTTGCTGTTGAATGGGCTACTTGAGCTGTTGGACAGTTTGTTGCCTTCATAGCATCTATTATTGATAAGTCGTTTTAGGTGGTAATTGGAAAATTGAAATGACTGTAAAAGAAAAAAGTGGAAAAAAGAAAATGAATGCAAATGTTGGTTTATATTTACATAGCTGAGGTATGAGAGAAAATTGCAAGGAAAACAGAAAAATAGAATTTAAATGATGTTTTAAGAAGATGAAACAAATTGAATATGTAATAGCTTTTAAAATAGAAGAAATGTTTATTTAACTATTTTAAAATTACATTTCTTATTTTATGAAAAATTCTAAGATTATTTTTTATTAGTACTATATTTATCTCTTAATTACTTAAAATCCATACAAATAACTCTCAAGATTAAAACAGCAACTCAAATTGAAATAAGTCAAACAAATATTAAAAAATAATTTGTTTGATATCTTCATCTGTGTTATGACAAAATTTTTAAATCTTATTAAAAACTTTAATGTTAAATTATTTAATTAATAATTTCTAATAAACATAAATGCCTTAGAAACTTTCCCAGGTATATACTGTCATTAAATTGTTTCTGTTGTATGTATGACTCTTGAAAATAACCTTCGGGTTCAAGTGAAGCAATAAAATTTTCATATTCTCAATAAATGTTGTTTAATGTGTTAAATTTCCACAATAATTTATAATTAAAATTCTTAAAAGAGAAACCGACATTTTTAAATTATTATTTACCTTTAACTCGACAAAAATCAATGTGAAAATGAATTAACAAAATTATGATATAAATTTATATATTTATGCCCAAATAAGCCCTTAAGATGTTTACTTAAAGACACTACACATATTACAATTTACATACATTTATATTTAATACACAATTATTAAACATAAACACACATACAGCAAAACACTTGTCTTTGTTAATGTACCAATGTAAGTATTTAAGTATGTAAGTATGCGTGACAAATAATTGGGGGAAAAAGGAAATCAATTTAAGATCATAATTTAAACAAGTTGTATTAGTAGTAGTGTGCAATGTACATTTCATAAAAGTACATCATTTATTTATTATTTAAATCAAGTATATCCTGAGGATACTTAAACACATACAGATTGAGCTACATAGACACACATATGAGTTAAGTAGTTATAAAATTCAAATAAAGAAAAGCAAATAATTGTAATATTATAGTTTAACACTATTTGTGTAATACACTGTATGTAAATACATACAGACATACATACAAATATTTAATGACAATAATATTTAATGATGTTGTTGCTGTAGTTACTGATGTCGTTGTTATTGTTGTTGTTGTTGAATTAACTAATACAATTGTACATAATATCATATACATAAATAAACATACATCTGCACTTTGTGCAAGATAAATGTCTATTTATAATCAGACAAACAATCTTACATACATATGTACATTTATACTTAAAGGAACCTTATGTTGAATGTATTCACGTATACATAAACATACATGTATATGTTTATGTTTGTATATATGCATGTATTAACATATACTACTTCAAGTTATAAAACATAATAAACAACCTAAGAAGAAATGTTTAAAAAAGAGTAAATTACAAACATAAGTACAAGTACACACATATTTACAAACATGTGTATATAATGGAACAGCCACGAGAGTTGGCTGATAAATTTAAAATTTATTTCTTATTTCGAAAAGAAATATATTAAATGTAAAAGAAAAGAACAAATGTTAAATAGTTATCTAGAAATTATGTAGTGCCACTTTAGTGGTTAAACATATGTTTAATAGCCATTTCAGATGATCCGAAATCTTGGCTTGTGTAGCTACTAGTCCAGTGATGTAAGAATTGTATTGTTGCTAGTTATTTATTTATTTTTTTTTTTTTTAATTTTTCATGCTATGAATCGAAATATAGCTTTGAAATATTTTCATGATAGGAAACTCAAACAAAATGCATTTCAGGGCGTATGAGTAATATTTTTCTATATTAACTATTATATAAAAAGGTCGAAATTTTAGATAAAACATTCTACACATATCGACATGTGTAGAAAATAGAAAGACGTTAGTTAGTTAGTTAGTTAATCTTCCTTTGCTGGTGTTTCTGATGAAACCCATTAGTTTCACAGTCTTTTTACATAGCCCACGTACTAGTTTGCTTCAGTGTAATATAAGGGAATATTGTACGAATGTGCAATAAACAAGACAATGAACTTATTAACAACAAAATTATGAAACCGAATTATCTTCTACTAAAATAAATATAAAGTTAGCACCAACTTGAATAATCATTAAATAAAAATTCTTTATTGTAGAACATTACATTATAGAATAAAAGCATGATCATTTTGTCACGGTGCAAAAAATGTCTATTTTTTTGAGCCACCTTAATAGAGAAATACAAATTCACTTTAATATTTAGAAAAACCAAAGTCGAAATTATAATTAATACGCTTTTGGTATGCATGTATTTGAACTTGTATTAGTCTATGTGAGTGTATATGTGTCTGTGCAAATTTGATGAAGTCAATATATTTTGTAAGGAAGTTATAATCGTATTTGTAATTGTCTATTTCTAATGGTTTTTTGTACTTCATATCCAAATCTCAATTTGAAACATTAGAAAAGTATGTGCAAACATATGCTGGATAAGCTGAAAAAGTAGAACAATTGAGTATTATCTAGAAATACATATATCAAATCTATAATTACAAAAATCAAAGATAATTATTTGTTTAGATTTATTTTCTCAATAGTAACGAAAATTTTATTAGCAACAATAAAAGCCTTCTTCACCCTTAACATACAGTCTATTTAAGGTAATATTATTTCTATATAAGTATCTTAACCTATTAACCTTAACATATTCGTTATGACAATCTTAAAAAAAGTTGTTTTTGACATTTGTTGAACTTATCAATTAACCTACTGTATTCAATTCAGACAATATATGTTGGTAACAACAAGAGAACAAACAAAAACAAATGACCACTTTAAGTGACAGATGTACATTGGGTCAAACGTAATACACAACAAAGCACAACAGCTACAACAAAAAATTTAAAAGAAATGAATGTGTTATTACAAAATGTTTTCCTGATGATCCATGCCAGACTTAAAATCTCAACTAAGTAGTCGAACTCGTACAAATATAAACGACGGACAAATGTCCAATGTTATAAGGGGCCGACCGGTTAGCTTAATAGTTGGCTAGCTGGCAGACTGGTTGGACAATAGACAAACAAACCAGCATCCAAATAAATACTATTGTATTACTATAAGCTGTTAAATCGACCTACATACAAACACATACCCACATGCCTACATACATAGTATACAATGTACAAAAAACAATACATGCTCATACATAAATAAATATGAGAGAGTTTGGTAGGACTTAAACACATACATACACAACTATTTAGCCCAACATGACTTGTATTTGTGTGGACAACATTTTATAAATTTTTGTGGTCATTTAAGTCAAAATGGGTGGGTGGAGAATCTTAAGTCGAAAACAGATAGTAAATACTTACGAGTATTATGTAAAACAATATGATTTTTCTGGCTCATTCTTATTATTGCTGCTGTCGTTGTTTATAAAAGGGCGTTTTTGTTTTTTTATTTGGTATGTTTTCCCTTCTCCCTAACCAAAAAAAGCACTTAACAGCTTCAAGAAGGTTAAATGTTTAAATGGTAATTTTGATATTTTTTCTCTCTCATATTTGATCTTAAAGGAATTTAAAGAATAATTTAAAGGACACTTTTCAACAAAAATATTAGACGAGGGTCATTTAAAATTGATTTTTTTTTTAAGTAATTATTTTTAATATCAACTTTGCGAGTAATATGTTGATATTTAATTTCCACTGACCAGTTAATAGACTCAGTAGACTTGCACAGACTAGGGCTTAGACATAGTTTATTTTTATTTACTGAAATTTGTACGAAAGCATAAATTTAAACTATGCTTAAGAAAAACCAGACAGCGTAAGATACACACTTTTAAAATATTGCTTTCAAAATATTTTATTTTTTTCAATGGGTCGTGGGCTACCACCTTGAAATTCATATACATATTGAGATCCTTAATTTTCGTGATTCCTTAAAGGGTTTTCAAATATTCATTTAGCACTCCTACCAACTCCCTGGCAAATAATAGAAACGCTAATGCACACATTTATACACAAGCAACTATTTATATAAATTTAGTTACATTACATAGTTTCATGTAAATTTAACTAAAATTGACTTACTGAGGTCAAAGAAAATTCTTAAACACTTTCAAGACACAAAATTACAAATAATCACAAGATGAATGAAAAAAAAAACAGCAAAAACCAAATGACATTAGACCAACCAAACAAATTCTCTACAAAAATCTAATGACACACAAACATATGTATATGTTTGTAGCTTGACTTGATGTAAATGTAATTTATATAGGTATGTGTATATATGTCTTGATGGACTCATACTTACATATATGTATATGTAGTAAAACATTCTTAAGGAGTAAACAATTTTAGCTTGTAAACATTATAAAAGATTTAGTATGTATTTAAGGTTTTGAAATATTATGTAAATTTTACTAAAAACATTTGTTTTTTGTTAAAGTTTGTGTTCTTGTGCATGTTTGTTTGGTTAATAGACATTAAATAACAAATATGTACACATATTAGACAAACTAACAGTATAAGGCGAAATTTTACGTACGATTAAAAATTTAAATTATCGGAAATATAAAATCGGAAATATAAAATCCCGAAAATTTTTAAAATTTTATTAAATACCCAGCAAAAACTAGGTATTAAATTTCAATTGTATGTACTTACCTAGCAACAAACTATTCAATGACAACTACATATCGTCCGATGTAAATAGAAGTAATCTAATAAGGTCTTACTAATAATGTGTTGTATAAATACTTTATAATTCAAAGTCCTCCAGCATCTGAAACTCTACATGCTGTATACTTTTTTTCATGCGATTTGACTACTTTTATACCCTTTCACTCTCGTGAGAAGGGTATGACTGTCGAGAGTTTTAACGTAAGCATCTGCCTTGATGGTCTTATCTCACGGTGGTCGTTTTCATCCACAGAGTAGACTTGAGAACGGTCTACCAACGCCTCTTTGTTCTTCAATGAAGAACTCAAATGGCAATTTTTGTACATTGGCTTTGACCGGTCCATGTACAAGTACTTTGCTGGAGTACTCCAGCTATCTAATCTCTGACCATTGGATGGCCTTTGTTGATTCGACAACAGCATCTACAGACGTAACCGGTGGACCGAAGTACGATAAGCCGTAGACATTGTTCTTACTCACAGAGACACGCTGTGGTAATTCTAATATGAACAGAGTATACTCTGAACATATCTGGACAAGGAAGGAAAATTCAATGGTATCATATGTATATGATACCTTTCATCCATCATCATTCAACCCAGCCCTACATTCATCCCGTGCCATATACAATTAATACCAATTCATTTCCAACGCTTAGTCCCACAGTCACTCCTCTGTGACACTTATCCCGAAATATTGACTTTATGCATCAGTCTTTTAACCGCCACTTACTCTCCCCGCGACTTTTGGTTTAAAACATAGCCACTACGTGGATCCCGAAGGAACCTCTACCAACTGACCAGCCAGGACATAGTCCTGCGGGCAACTGGCCACCCGTAGTACCAGATTATGAGGATCTCTGGTCTGATCTCTCTCAATATATGGAAGGACTAAGCCAAGCAGTAGATGAAATTAGGTATGTAGGGTCCGGATTAGACGAGAACACGTCAAAGGCTTTTTTTGTTCATTTTCGTTCTTTAAAAGGTATTTTTGAATTTTCTATAACATTGAACCTAGAAATATGAAATTTAGCATGTAGAGTCGGAATTAGACAAGAACCAGAAAAAGTGAACTTTTTTCTACTTTTTTGTTTTTTAAAAGGCAATTTTTTATAAAATTGAATCTAGAAACATAAAATTTAGTATGTTCAGCTCGAAGTATATGATTTGAAAGAAGAGTTTTTGATACCCACTTATTTTAAACACAGGGTATATAAGATTCGGCACAGCCGAACATAGAACCCTTACTTGTTCTTATTTCTTTTGTGTAAAATTTTAGCATAATTATCCTTTACAAGGTACTGGAAGTTTTTGCTGGGTATTTTCACTTATCTAAACTTTAGTAATCCGTTAATTTACTTATGTATTTAAAAGGTTATTAAATTTTAAATAATATTTGGTTTAAGTACGATCACGATACTCAAATTATTCCACATAAAATATAATTTGATAAAAATTTCCTTAGGATAAACATACTTTTAAGTTTAACTTTATCCATAGATGTTTGTATTTAAGGTAATATATATATATATATATATATATATATATATATATATATATATATATATATATATATATATATATATATATACATAATATATATATTATATATAATATATATATATATATATATATAATATATATATATATATATATATAATATATATATATATATATATATAGATATATATATATATATATATATATTATAATATATATATATATATAATATATTATATATATATATATATATTATATATATATATATATATATATATATATAATATATATATATATATATATATATAATATATATATATATATATATATATATATATATATATATGTATAATATATATATTATATAATATATATATATATATATATATATAATATATATATATATGAGTTTAAATATTCATGCATGTATGTATATATGTATAATTGTATGTAACTGTATAGTTAGTTACATTTATGCCTAATGTTTTTTTGAGGTTTTTATGCCACATTAGGCAAAGTTTAAAAACTAATTTGAATTCTTCAGATTTTTTTATTTGAAAAGACAAAATTAACAAGGGATTGTTATTGTTCTTCATACTTTAACCTGGACATATTTAAGAGATTTATAATGGAAATAATAAAACATTTAACATACTTTAAAAATGTACGAGAATTATTTAAATAAAATTCTACATACTAAAAACTATACTTACATACTATGTATGTATGTATCTCATAAAATGCAAATATAAAGTAGAAGTTTTGCTTTTAAAACCGTTATAAATGAAGCTATAAAATGTACATATATAAAAATAGGACTCACATTACATTTGTTATGCCTAATAATATGAAGTTAAATAATTTATTTAAATAATAATATATTTACATAAAATACCACTTTGTTTTATATAACCAATAACATTTAGGATACTCTTTAAATTTAAACTAAAAAGCTTTACATTATTTTGCACTGTTTTTTTCATTTAAAAATTTTAGTGGTTTCCATATGAATTTATTCATGTGTCTCTTATCTCGAGATATTTATAAGAGTTATTTTTATATGAACATAAATGGATGTCTATTTTTTGGCAGTATGCTTCTGTTTTGTTGACCTTATTAAATGTTGTTGCTTCCATTTTCTAGGCCAAGTATTTCTTTTATTATTTTCCGACGCCTTTTGTAACATTTTTCAACAATTTCTTTCTAGGCCAGCAATTATCTTTTGAATTTTCCGACTCTTTTTTGAAGTAAGTATTAAACAAAGTTTGCCGACAAATAAAAAAAAGCAGTTCGCAGCAAATCTTTAGTGGGAAGGGTATATTGGATTTGTGCTGATGTTTGTAACGCTCAATATAATTGATCCTACACCCACCGTAAATTGATTTGAGTCCGTTGGTCCTTATTGACTTTGTAGTCAAACTACAGGTTGCAATTTTGAAGATATTTCAATGAAACCCCAATAAAGCTGAACACCCGAATAGGGCTTGCCAACCTTGTAATAAAACTACAGGTTGCAATTTTTAGAGATAATTCAATGATATTTAGCATTTGTATAAATATTAGAATATAATTAAATAAAACAAACCAACTTATTAATCAACAAAGTAACTAACTAACTTACAAACAAACAAACTAATTAACTAACTAATTAACTAACTAACTAATTAACTAACTAACTAACTAACTTACTAACTAACTAACTAACTAACTAACTAACTAACTAACTAACTAACTTACTAACTAACTAACTAACTAACTAACTAACTAACTTACTAACTAACTAACTAACTAACTAACTAACTAACTAACTAACTAACTAACTAACTAACTAACTAACTAACTAACTAACTAACTAACTACTAGCTAACTAACTAAATCTATCTATCTATCTATCTATCTATCTATCTATCTATCTATCTATCTATCTATCTATCTATCTATCTATCTATCTATCTACCTATCTATCTATCTATCTATCTATTTATCTGATCGACCAAACAACTTTAATTCATCTCGAAAACGCTTAATTTTAAAGGTAGAAAAAAACCATGCAAAAAATATATATAACCCTAGATGAATATTTTCAAATAAAATAAAACCATTTCACCATAATAAATATTTGTTTTTATAAGTGTTATTTTTTATTACAAAAAAATTCTACAATGCAAAATACAAAATAAACTTCACCGTACTGTGCGTGATCTATGTACAAACTCGTAAATGATAAATATAATTAAAATTATAATAATAAATGTTTTTATTTGCTGTTGCAATTTAATAAATACCTGTGTATAGCTATGATAGTAAGAGTGTTGTCGTGCGATAACTCATGTTGCAAGAGCAAATATTAAATGACAATTGCAAAAAAAACAGCACTTGGGTTTTTATATATTTTTTTTTAATTCAGCCACCGCATACAAAGATTAACTCTATTAGAGTTAATTAATTTTAAATAAAAAACTCATTTTAAAATAACAACAGTACCAACAAGAGATGAGTAATTAATTATAAAAAAATTAATGAAAAACTTCAAAACAAAAACAATTGTCACATAATTTTCTGTCTAGACATGGAAAATTTAGTATTTTCAATTAACTTTGTATTTTTAGGCGACCATGTTTGTTGCATGCAGTTTGCTATTATAGCTGTAGTTGATGCTATTGTTGCTAGTATTGCTGTTGCTGCTGTTGTTGTTGTATTTCACAAATGGCAATGAAACCAAATGCAATCCTTTTTCTCATTTCAGATACAGTAAAACATTTACTGAAAAGAACTAAGAGAAATGATTTTATGCTTTGTAGTAAGTAAACCAGAAAATGTTCTTAAATTTAGAATAACTGAAAAATATGTTTGTTATTTCCTACTTTTGGTGGAAATTTTTGCAAGCTTTCACTTAATGACCTAATATTCATTACGTATAGATACATGAAATGAAACATATGCTTGCATGCCTCAATATCTGCTCATAAATCTCTGGCTAATCAACAATTTTCCCATCAACTGTCAAATGTGTCAAATTTTGATTTATCATAGCATTGTTCTGCAACAATTTGTCTTCGCTCTGATTGTTGTTCGTCATTCCGGCAAATTGCAATTATTGACGTTTGACTGTAGTTTTGCATAAATAACACAACTGTAACAATTGCACATGTTGACTGAGACAGAAGGAATGCTTTGCAGGCATTATGTCGTCATAATATTCCACAACAACATGAAGAATATCGTTACATACAAAGAGAGAGAGATCAAGTATGAGTAAGTAGAGCCTTAATGCTTTCTGAATTTTATTCTTGTTGCTGTCGTCATCATCCTCATCATCATCATCATAAAAAGAAAACAAATACATTTGAATATGTTGTGAATTACCTTCCTGCTGACTCGTTTTGCTTTGCTTGTTGACTGCTGCTTGAATATCGTCCGTCTGTCTGTCTGACGAGCTGTTTAATGCAAGTGCCATACAAAGTGCATTATATATGCATACAATACCAAGCAGCAAGCAGTTCTACTACCATCAACCGCCCCCTCCAGCGTTAAGACAATTCCATAGAAAATATTTTCTCTGTTGTGAAAACAATACACATTTACAACAATTTTGTTGAAGGTTTTTGAGGATTAAATCAAGGAACACATTTAAAAACAAACACTAATATGAAATATATATTTTCTATTCTTCGAATTAGAATACAACTGATACGACCCAAAAGGATTTTATTACTCCGTTCACTTATCCAGAGGCTTATACTTCTTAAAACGCTGATACACAATTTATTGTACATACTAGTTATGGGAGTGAGCTTTAGGGGCCATTGAATTTGTGTGTGGTACTTTTTTGCCATAGACAAAAGAAAAAACTTTTTTCAATATATTTTAAAATTTATTTTTAAATTTAAAATAGGAATGTAAGAAAAACATAAATTCACAACCGCCGAAGTGCGCATAGGACTAGTTTCCCCATTATTTATACGTTAAAGTGAATTTATTTAAATCCACGTTGAAAACCCTTTAAAATGTTGCTTTTGTTTCTAAAATGCTTTTTAACAACTTTTTAGTTGCCGTAAAGTTTAAAAGGAACTCTTTTAAGTTAAAAAAGATTTTTTGTTTAAAGAGAAATAAAAAAATATTTGTTTCCAGAAAGCTATATCATTTTCACCATTTCTCTAATAAAGTGTAAAAAATAGAACTTTAAAGTATCTTCTTTGGAAAAGCAGACATTCACCCAGTCAATCAAACCTTTAGCAAAGAAAACAATATTTAGTTTTGTTTATATGTATATACGACGTATTATGTATAAGAACCTGTTAATGTGGTAGTATAGTGGTATATATCCAGCAGTTCCCGAAGTATCAGCACAACCTGCCACTTAGGGTTAACCCTAGCCAGCGAATCCCCTGTGATTAGCTATTTTAACGTGTTATTTTTTTGGCCTACGAGAAAGTCAATCGTTACCCCACAGATTACAAAAAACAGACAAAAAGATTAAGTTTTTTAAGTGTCCATACAGAGAGGAAAAGAAATATATAAGTTGTCAGTAAAGTGTTTATATTTTTTCAATAGCATCCGTTGTCAAAGTGTACATATACGTATGACAACACTATGTAACAATTTGTTATAGAAATCTAAATTTTATACACATCCGTTGTCTAAATGTTAACAAACGTGGTAAGCTCAATATTGGCAACGGTTTGTTAACATTAACATAATGGATATGAATTCGACAACGGATTGTTGCAATGTTGACAACGTCGCGTTGTCGTATTTCTGTTTCCCTCTGTGCACTTTTTCGCTTTCAAAAGGGATACTTAAGTATTAGAGATTATGTAACACACACACCAACGCCCCCCGTTTACTCCTCATCCATGACGAAAAACGAATTAAAGCCACAATATTTTTCGATGCAATTACTTTTTTACGAATTGCTGGGATAGTTTTGTTTGTATTTGTTAACCAAAACAGACTCTACGATGATTACGACAACAAGTCGTACTATTACAAGTCGTTGTTATTATTATGATGACGATTTGCCGTCGGCACGAATTTCCAATGTCGTCAACATTGTCGTCAGTTGCTTTTGTAACGTCATTACCGTTACAAATGGGAATTACAAAAACAACAACATTAAATAAGTACAAAGTTCTCATAATTGTTGAGATATTTCTTCACAGACATAATATTTGCTCCTTACAGACTTACGCACACTAAAACAGACATACAATAATTATACACACATAATTATTTTTGGCCAAGGTTGCTTAGGAGTCTGTCTGTATATAGTCTGTCACTCATTGAATGTCATTTACATGAAAGTTTGCTTTTTCTTCTACTTAAAAGTTGCATTAAAATTAATAGAGTTTTTTTTAATAAAAAATAATTAAATTTATTATTTAATAATTTGTTTCATTTTATTCCTCTTTGCTAGAAAAGCCATTGCTGCAAAAAGCTTTTTGATGTTGTTGCTATTGTAAAAGTTGGAAAGATTTTAATGTTAATTAAGAAATTAGTATGATTTAAATTTTTTTTATAAAAAGCAAAAAGCATTAGTTGTAGAAGGAACACAGATGCATTGTGAATTTGTCATAGGAAATGGGTTTTTTTTTGTATTTTCATTAAATTGAAAAGATATGTTTAAATGAGTGTGTTTAAGTAAGCATGTTGCATAAACATTTCTATTTACACATTACACTTTTAACTAGAAATTATTTTTTCTCACACTCATGTTGATTTTAGAAGCCATTTTATTTTTAAATAATAGTCTTAGAAGAAATATGAAAAAAAACAAATTGCATAAAAGTTGACACAACTTTTTAAAATAACGGTTTTTTCTACTTGTGCAATTGAAATAAAAGAAGGAAATGCAAAAAACAAACACTGGCATATTTGTGATATGAGTGTTTAAACTGTGGTAAGGCAACAATGCAAAACAATTTATGATATAATTTCTACGAAGAAATATGTAGAGTGCTATATTTAACAGTTACGATTATTTTGTCGACAGTAACATACAAAACATTTTTAGGTCACCTCCCAAAAAAAATTAGGAAAAGTTCTTACATTCTACCTTCTATACTGAGGTCACTCTTGTTATATTTATAAGCTCAGGAACCCCATCCGAGAAAACGTTTTTATTTTCATCAAATTATCTGAAAAATTGCGACCTGTAGAGGTACTTGGCGAAATAATGGGCCAATTTAAACAAATTTTCAACAGACTTCCCTAAAAGACCGTGGACCAATGGACGGACGGATGGAAGTAAAAGATAAACTATAAAGTGATTGCTGTAATTTAAGGTGGGTGTGCAATCATGAAAACAAACGCATAACACCCTCCTCAAAATAAGTGTATTATTGCTAAAGATCTGAAGTTATCGTCATTTTGGTTTTAAAAGAAATCGCCCAAAAATGAGACATATATCAATATTTTACCCGTGAAAATAAAATACTTTCTACTAAAAGTTATACACAATAGCAAACGAATAGTGCCTAGAGAAATTATTTAGCTTTAAAATTAATAATAAAATAAAATTAACTTTTGTCATAACAACAAATATTTAATAATATATTTAATAGCCGTGAGAAATTTTTTTGTAATTAAAAAAATATTTAATATTAAATTAACTCAACAAATAATTTTTCATTTAATAGGTACATATATGTATAAATATTTATTTTAACTCTAAAATCTCTGTTAAATAAATAAAGTATATTTAAAAAAATAAAAAACAAATTTCTATATAAAAATATTTTAAAAATAGCAACAAATCGATCAATTAAAAAAACTATTTAATCTAGATGTTTAAACTAAAAAAAATATTTAAAACTAAGTTGGAGGTCAATATATACAAACCTACATACGTGTATGTATGTAAATATAAATGCAATAACAATAAAAATAAATACTATAGATAATAAATGAGTTTGTCTGCATGTTGCACATGAGCAACATACAATGTCGTTATAAATGTTTAAAAATTACAACAAAATCTCCAAAACAAAAATACAATTACTCAAACCAAAATAAAAAAACAATATTGACCGTAAAGCAACTGCAACAACAAAAAGAAAACAAGTAAAAATTTAAAGCGGTACATTGCCGTTCTTATGATACCCTACACCAGGGTTTGTGTTAAAAATAAAACTAAGTTTTGCCGATTTTTGGAGTGGTACAATAACATTAAAAATATTTATGTGCCCAAAAGCACTCCTTGGGGGCATGGTTTTATTGGGGCTACATGACATAACGGTCCGACCATTTTCAATAGCCTTCCTCTTTGGGTCAAAAAATTTCCTAATATTATCTTGAAAATTTCGACTTGTATAAAGCGCTTGGACACATAAATGGACATAGCTAAATCGACTCAGAAAGTGGTTCTGGGCATATTGGTATATTTTAAGGTGGGTGTATGATTAATTTTTTAAAATGTTACAAATATTAGTACAGACTTACTATATTGGTGTAGGGTATAACAATAAAAATGAGTTTAAAACACATGTCTACAAATAACAACAAACATAACTTTCTATATAATAAACATCAATACAGTTATAAAAACATACACACACACACTCACTCCGGCTACCATAAACAGCAGCAAGGACCCCTCAAAACGGCTAAAATTTCATTTGCATACAATACATACAAATATATACATCGAAAATGAGTGAATACATACCCGGTTGTATAAAATGGTAATTTGTGTTTTAATCCGTTTGGTAGACAACAATCCTTTCGGTCGTAATCCGTTATAGTATGCGATGGCATGCGTAAATTATTGTATAAATTATTGAAACACTCTAATAACAAATGAGAAGAACAACAAACAGCAAACAAACAACATGCAGTATTAATTACAACTAATGCGATTTGTAAAAACATCGAAACAAGTGAATTAGAAAGAGATAGAATATGCAAATGTATGTATGTGTAGTTTCTTGTATACATATACATATGTAGGTATGTTTTAACCTTTGCATTACCAGTCGTTATGTTATAGATGTACTTAGTATTCTACTTACTTTCAAAATTTGTTTAAATATTTATTACATCAATTAGGAGGCCAAAAAATATGGGTGCAAAGGGTATAAGTAAAACGGATTAACTTCCAGAGTTAATGTCTTGTCCGATCATCCAATGAAGTATTCCGATTACTTATTGATATATTTCGTCACTATGTTCTCAATGACTGAAAAATCTATAACCTCACCTGGACGAATTCTGGTAACACAAAGGTTAAATGGTCTGCTATTGTTGTATGTATGTGTGTGCCTTCACACATGCTGTTATTATTAGTTTGTTTATATTTGTTTTTGATTCGTTTTTGTTTTATTAAATATTTTAGTGCAATGTGGGTTAATTGATAAGTAAATTTGTATGTTTGTATAAATAACAACCGGAAGGAAATGTTTAGTTGCTAACAAATGTTAAACTTTATAACATCGGAAATTGAAGAAACTATATATCGCGATGGAATTTTAGTAGAAGGCATGCTAGTGATAAACAAATGCGAATTCTGGCTGAGAAGAAACGATGAGAAATATACTACAGAAGCAGCAACTTACAAAGGACATACTGTAGGAGTAATTGTATGAAAAAGTAAGTAAAAATCAGAATCTAAATATCAGATATCTCGAAATATTTGAGTCCCAAAGTTTGCATTACACAACAAATTTTTAATAGTATCCTTCGGAATACCGATTCAAAATTTTGGTCCTAAGATTAGAATTTTTAAAAACTGCCAGAGAACTAATGATCATCTCAAAATATTAAACCTAAATATTGAAATCGCAACATGTAGACTAAGCTGGAGAAATTTGTACTGTCTTATTGAATGTGACCCTATTACTTAACTTTTAGACGTGTTGGAAGATTTGTTACTTGTTTTATAAAATTTCATTGATGATCAAAGTAATAAACGTCTACCGAGTTGTTTAACTGCTATAATTTATTGTCAAAACGAATTAATGTAAAACCAAAACAAAAATTCCAGATTGCATTTTTTGATACAGATAACTTTTTTTAAAAAATTTGGAAATTTTATTTTTAATTCAAATCTAAATTTACATATTTTTGAAAAATATGTAAATTAATCAATTGTTGGGCTGTTTTGTTTATTGTTATTATTTTTATTTTAATTGACGTTGACCAATAATTTCTTTAACAAAGATTGTTCATTTTTTTTAATATATAATTATTTAGTTTGAAGGAACAAAACTTTTATTATTCATGGAATACTGTTTCAGTAAAAATTTCAAAGTCTTTGGTTCTATCTCATCAGCCTATATATAGTGTGGATCGTTTCTGGATTATTTGCATACATAGCTTTAACCTCATCAAGAGAGCAAGCCAGGGATGGCATATATTTGAAAACTGTACTTTTTCAACTGTACTTGTGCATTGAGGCAATTTTCGGTAGTAGGCCCTACAAGGGAGATATGACTTATTATGATCCGATCCTTGAAAAATTTAGCAAGATGCTCTGTATGAATTATATTCGTGTCTATTTTTAAGCTGATGTCGTTTAATAATGTGTTATCGGATGTGGCCCTTGGAGCTATGATTTATTAAAGACACATCTTAAAAAATTTTATCTTATCAATTTGTATGTACAAACTACATTTTCTCTGGAATTTTAAGTGTTATTAGATGCGTTAAAATAGTTTTCAGAGGTGGACCTTATCTATAAGCCCTAGCTAACGGTCCGATATGGATACTACTATTTGTATATACTATATATATATATACAAAAAACATCATAACTTAAATTTGGACAACAAATAATAACTAGATGTAGAAATTGCTTTTAACATTACCTCAATCTACCCACGTATGTACGGCTTTATTTAGGTATGAATTTTTAAATCATCATACATTGTTTATTAGTTACAAATAGATGTTTGTATATATGTATTTTGTTATTGCTGTTGTTATTGCTGCTGCTGTTGTTTTTTACAGTTTGTTTAACACATTAAACATGCTCATAGACTCAAGTTCCCTGAATAAAATTACAGGAAAAACAAATTCTAACTAATATAAACTTTCAAGTACTATTTTAGTAAAAATAATACCAAAAGGATTATAACTCATTTGAAGTTAGGAAAATAACCAATCGAGCGGAGAGAGCCGAAGGCAGCATAAGGGATTGAGAAAAAGTAGAAGTATAAATTTATAGAAATGGCAACCAAAGCACGCAACTATGATAAGGTTACTTAAATAAAATAAAACCAATGCGTGTTGTTAAAAACAACAAACTCATCATTAGAAAAAACCGGCAAAAAATGTGCGCCAAAAATCATTATGCGTATTAATCCTTTTGATTTTGAACAACTGTACGCATACCACTGCCACCACTACAGAAACCTTTCGCAAAATTTAAATGGTTTGTATATGTATTTTGAAAAACGACAAATGAAACCACATACATGTTATTATTAGCGGCACAATTGATGGATATTTAAAAAATTTTGAGAGAAAACAGTTAAACACTTTTATTTCAGGTGTCAAACGGAAACGGATGTGTACGTTTGACGTGCCAAATAGTAGTTTACGTTAGAATTTAATTTTTGATTTGTCCACTTCTAGTTTCCTCACTCCTTTCTGTCACTTTTCTTATTCGTTTAAATAATATTAAAGAGAGAGAGAGACAGGAGTTAACATTTGACAATCAAATATATATAACAAAAAATCAAATAGATTTTTTTTGGAAAACTAAACGGCCCCTTAATGTTTGAACACAATTTCAGCACAATTTTACTTTATCAATCCCAACACACACAAACACATTTAAATCAACAACGAGTAAAAACAAACAACGAACAAAAAATTTAAATAAAATAAAACAGCACAAAATGAAATTGGAGCACAAATGTTAGGCCACAAGTGGGCAAACAAACGAACCGTTTCACCTGCAATCACACGACGACTGACTCCACAAATAATGTAAAACTTTTTCCAAAGACCAGTTAGAACTTGATTGCATAGTCCAACCAACTGCCAGGTTAAAGTTAAGGCACGTCACGGCACGGTACGCTACGGTGAGGGTAAGGCAGGCTGGCTAGTTGGCTAACCAGGTCGCACGACTACACGGCCCGTTATACGCTTGTTATCCTTTCATAGGCTACGTGTACACACTATTGAAAAACAACAGTCCTTCTATTCTTATTTCTACTTCTTCTTTTACTTTTTTGGACGTTTGTATTTTTGTATTTGTACCGGGCTTTTTTTGCGATAACGTTTTCGGTTTTTTTGTGTTTCGATACTTTTAGCACGTTTATTTAGCAAGAAGCAAACATAAAAAGAAAAAATGCAATAAACACAGCAAACAAGAAGAACAACTTGAAACACGAATTGTTAATACTTTCCGCACAAACCAAAAAACCCAACCAAAGTATGCAATGCACGCCAGCAAACTGTGCAGCAGGCTGACAAACACCAGCTCGAACCTACTGGTGTAAATGCATAAAATGCTGAGGAGAAGCATAAAAACAACAACAACAACAAAAAAGAGGAAAAAATTAATCTATAACATACAAACACACGTCAAAGAAAAAAATACATCACCCATACAATTGCATACTTCACTTACAGCTAACTCTTCTATAGGGCTACTACGAATACGAAAATGATGTGCAAAATGAACGGTATACGAAGAAGATTTTCCGACTTAAATGGAATGTTTTGAAAATTGTGTTGCTAAGGATGTATTTTATTGATAATTCTAGTTCAGTTCTAGTTCAGTCCTAGTTCAGTTCTAGTTTAGTTCTAGTTCAGTTCTAGTTCAGTTCTAGTTCAGTTCTAGTTCAGTTCTAGTTCAGTTCTAGTTCAGTTCTAGTTCAGTTCTAGTTCAGTTCTAGTTCAGTTCTAGTTCAGTTCTAGTTCAGTTCTAGTTCAGTTCTAGTTCAGTTCTAGTTCAGTTCTAGTTCAGTTCTAGTTCAGTTCTAGTTCAGTTCTAGTTCAGTTCTAGTTCCGATTTTAATAAAATTGGTTTTATTAATTACAAAACAAATGGCCGTAGCAAAGTATTTCTAAGATTTTATAAATTACTTCGTGAACATCCTTTACTATTTACAACATTCATACATGCATTTTAATGGTGGTGGTGTATAGTAATGATTACGACGCAGCTAACTGCAAGTGTAAATGATACCACAAGGCTTACAACAAACAGACTATGTGGCATACAGATCCAACAGCAACAACAACAACATAAACTACATTAAAAGAAGAAACGTTGTCGTCAACAACACCAACAGAAAAAACAACAACATGAAGAAGAATCAACCTAAACCAATATATGGAGGAGAAGAGTGCATGACTGACTACTCGTACATAAAGCTAAGCAAATCATATAAACCACACACAAAAACGTCTAAGTATTTTAGATATTACAAGGCAAACTTTATAAAAAAATTCAAACATACAGGCAGGCATATTTTTAAAAGAGTTGTTGTGAGAGAGTAAGAGAGGAGGATTTTTTTTTTTTTTTTTTTTTTTGTAGCAAGGACAGACATTTTTGGGAATCCTTACAAATATGACAGACTTACAGACAGTTGAAAAAACTTTATACCTACATAACTACGTACGTATTCACCTTCACACGGCACTGTCACTGACATGTTTTTTTTATTTTATTTTTTACAATCAACCAGTCAGTCATGCCACACAACTGGTTTTTTAGGATCTAGTGGCAAATAACACAAGAAAAAGTATGGGCTTTTAAAAAATGAATGCAAAAAAATTAAGAGAAGCTGGGAATATAAAAAAGTTACGGCAAATGAAGTACTCATCATTATTTTTTGAATGAATATATACAGTATGTGAAATGTTTATAAAGGTAGGGAAGGTTGAATGTATATTAAAGTACAGGCATTGACTATAAGTAAAAATATAAATAAAATAGATTAACGGATTTTTTGGTGGCAAACTAATTTTGTCAAAATCTTAATAACTTGCAATAACTAAGGATAACACGATAAATATAACTGTCTCTTAACTCTAGACATTTCAAAATAAGTTAGGTTTGACAAGTATATTATTACGTAGTAAATACAATCGAGTACTAATTTAATGTTGTCAGGCCGGAGGGCATGGGTTCAATTTACTTCAAAAACTCCAATTAATGCCCACATATTCCTGAATACATTTTTTCGGATCTAACGTAACATACAAACAAGATCATATGAATTTTAAGACATAAGAAATCTAAATGTTGCATGTTGAGCGCTTCTTTCCAGGAAAAAGTGTTCACATTTTTCAATGTTCAGAAACTCAGTTTCCTGGTCGTAATTCAAAAGAACTTTCCAATCAATGTTAGTCAGGGAAGTTATTTCCGAAATAACATCACTTCCAAGATACTTAGATCTAATTTCGACAAATGCCTGACAGTGGTAAAGAAAGTGCTCCAGAGTTTCACTGTCCTCTCCATATGCTCTACATTCGTCTAAATTCGCACGACCAAATTTGTATAGATCAAAATAAAAATTAACTCACCTTATAAAAATTTTATTCAGTGTTTTCAAAAATACACCAAATCGCAGACGAATTCATACAAATATAACAAGGATAACGTTACAAACAACAACAACATCAACAATAAACAGCAGACTAAAAACAACGATTAAAAAATATTAAAACATTAACACAAAACACGAAACACGAAAACAAAAAAATAGACCATCATCATCGTCATCATCAGCAGTAACAGCAGTAATTGTAGTTGTTGGTTTTATTATTATATGCAGCACATATTTGAGTATGCAACATCCTTAAATAACGTCTGCAGTCAGCGTTTTATATATGTTTCTATTTGATTTTTTATTTTTAATTTTTCGCTTTTTTGCAAATATGCAACGTAGCTGCTGCTATTCTGACTGCATTCAACTCACCTACAAATATTCATTTGAGAAAAACAAAAAATATTTTAAAAATACTGACAGGCAGACGAATAAACTCCATTCATTCATTTTATTTTATTTTTTATTTTTCCACAAACTTTAGGCTTTTTCGATGTTATAGATGCACACGTTGCCGCTACTGATGCTGCTGTTGTTCTTATAATGGATGCTCACTAAGCAAATCCAATACTCTGCAAGCAACACAAAAATATTTTTATTTATGTTTTAGTCGTATTTGCCGTGTTGTTGCACTTAGAGATTGCTTGTTTCGAGACAAGCAGCAAATAGAGATTATGGAGAGAACAACAACAACAAATAAAGCAAAATTATTTTTAGGCTCGGTTAACAATACAACAACAACAACTAACACACAAAAACAATAAATGCAACTAAGACAGCCTTATACATCAGGCAGGATTTGTGAGATGATGAAACTCTTCACACAACTAAACTGTATGTATCACAACAAAAATACAAAATCCATGAAGATGTTCCGTTTAAGGATTTTTTAGTTATTTTTCAGTGTTGCTTTTTCCTTTTTTGGTTAGTCTTTGTTGTTATGATTTACTTTTTTGTTGTTGTTGCTGTTGGCGTTGTTGCACTTCTAACTAGACACAAAGATATGGGCCTAAGAACGAACACGGGAATGAAATAAATGAGACTACATAGAAGCAACAACAAAAAAAAACTAAAATTGAAGTAAAATAGAAAACTACACACGTATGCAGCTATACCACAAATAAAAGTCAAAACCATAAACCCGGTGTTTGTAGTCATAGCATCTATCCATATGTACCAGAATAAATATTTCACATTTCACAATACAATCCCTGTAGTTTAAACAAAAATATGAATATCTTAAATGCGTAAAGGAGAACAGGTATTTTTACTACTCTAAACTAGTGCTGAGGGCAGACAGACAATCTTTACTTAAGTGTCTCGAAGTAATGAAGATAAACCAGAAGTGTCCTTAAAGCACTCACTAGTTCTAAACATCCATCTAGAACTACAGGGATATGTTGTTTTAGCAGCGAAAAAATTAGTATCTGTGTCTATGTGTATCTGTATGAGTAACTCGGTACATTTTTCATGATGATTTTTCAAAAACATTGTTCAACATAAATCTCCATCTAGTTTTAATACACATTTGAATGATTTTCTGTCACTTGCAATTTAAGCTCTTATTTTTCAATTGGATTGAAGAGGTCAAGGTGATATTTGTGTGTGCAGTGATGTATGTATATATGTATGTATTTGTGGGTCCTTTCACGAAAAAAGCAACAACGAAAAAAATGGGCAGCAATACGAATTAAGTGATTTTTGTTGAAACACGTTTTTTAAATGGTACGAAGTAGTGAAGTTTTATATTGTTGAAAGTTAGTAATTTATTATTACTTTAAAATGTTTAGTTTTTTATCCTTTACAGAAAAATTTGATTATTTTTTATATGGTATTATATTTTGTCCATCCATTTTTCATTTCAGTTTATCCTAGAAAATTTGAGAACTGTAGCTTTTGTAGTTTCTTAAAAATTTACTCCAATTGGTATTGGTTAAAAATATTAGGTGTGAAATGTGTTACAGCCACTAATGCCAGTACGCCCATGGCAATAGTCCTTTACAGAATTTTTTTTTGTTTTATATGGCATTATTTATTGTCCATCCATTTTTTGCATTTCAGTTTATCCTAGAGAACTGTAGCTTTAATAGTTTCTCAAAACTTTTGGTATTGGCTAAAAATATTTGGTACGAAATGTGTCACACCCACTAAATACAGTACGCCCAGGGTTTTCAAGAATTTATGTACTCTAGATTCGAAGAAAGATAAATAACTCGCGCAAAAAAAAAAATTCAGATCTTCTCCATCAATTAAAAAAATAAAAAACCGATTGTAAAATAAAAAATTTGCACACGCTTTAAATATTTACATAGCGTCCATTTTTATACCCTACAACACTTTAATGGCGAAGGTATATTTGGTTTGTGCTGATGTTTGTAACGCACAATAATATTGGTTCTATACCCACCTTAAAGTATACCAATCGGCTTAGAATCATTTTCTGAGTCGATTTAGCTATGTCCATCCGTCCGTCTGTCCGTATGTCCGTCCATGTAAACTTTGTAATCAAACTACAGGCCGCAATTTTGAAGATAATTGAATGAAATTTGGTACATGATCTTCTATTGTTCCAGGAACGAACCCTATTGAAAATGGTTAAGATCGGTCCATTTCACCTAGCCCCCATACAACTGTACCCCCCAAAAAGGGCTTGTAAACATTGTAATCAAACTACTGGTCGCAATTTTTCAGATAATTCAATGAAATTTGGCACATGATATTTTATGGTACTGTAGACGAAGCCTATTGAAAATGGTTAACATCGGTCCATTATTTCACCTAGGCCCCATAGAACTGCACCCGTCAAATAGGGCTTCTAAGTTCATAATTATGCTTAATATACTCGTATCTCGACAAAAAGCTACAGACCCACGTTCTATACTAGTATTGATGACCCTGATGAACTTTATAATTATAGGGCCTCTAAAAAGCCCCCAGCAAAATTTACTTAAGTATCCACAGTTTTATTAAACAGTAAATGTTATCTGAGGCAAGGTACAATTCAACTTAAATACTTTATTATAAAAACTAAATCACATTTTATTCGTATACAGGTGTATGATATTATATGGCGGCCTCACCCGACTATAACTTCTTACTTGTTCAAAATTAAATTCAAATACAATTTGAGTACAAAATACCAACCAGATTTATACTCTATTGCACAATTGTGTAGCATCTTAATTGTATCTTTACGACATCTTGCAAACTGGTGGGTTGTGTCACTTATTAAATATTTATTACAGCTAAAAGTAAGGGAATATTCATAAGGGTAAAACTAATTCCATACTTAACACAAACTGAAAAATACTGAAGGTTTATTAAGCTTAGCAGCAAACATACAAACATACAAGAAAATTAAAAAAAACTGCCCTATGTATAATACTTTAACGATAATCTCAGGATCTAAAGAAATCATATAACAACACTGCTAAAACCCAAAAAAAACCAGCAGTAACAACATGACTAAAAGCAAATGAGAAAAACAAAAACTTGAATAAAAAGTATCACATATTCATGCATGTAAGCAAGTCAATCAATCCCGAATTGGTTTCAAATTACACAACATGAACAAGAATTAAGACTAAACAAAACCACAAATATGTTCTATGTTTTACAGATAAAACACACACAAACAAGCAATCACACGTTTACTTGAAAACAGGATGCTTCAAACAAAGCCACAACTCTTTAAAAGTGAATCATATTACGAAATTGTGTATTTACTGTATGTACAAAATTTCTGTTATTTATAGTTTCAATACATTTTGTCATACCCTGTATTAAAAAGATAAGGTCTACAAATATACCTAAATTCCAAAAGAAATAGATCAAAATTCTCCTTCTATATTCAAGTAAACAAGCAAACAATTAATGACAATAACAAGAAAACATGACCAGTGGTCGGGCGAAGCCTGCTTATGGGGGTTCAGACAAAGTTTTTTGTAAACACATAAACTAAATTTAGAATTTAAATTTCATGTACAAATACATATACATATGTATATGTAGTTATATAGGTATAAAAAACCTTGACGAGGACTATCTGAGTTTTAAATATAACAATTGTTTCATTCAAATGGAAGAAACATAAAACATTAAAAGGAAGAGAGTTGTAAACTGTGGTTTAAATGCAGATTTATATATGCAGATAATTATTTCTGACAGACACGATTTCTGACTATAAACTATGCTGTACTATCGGTGCATGATGAAATCGCGTTACTTTCGTATCTCTTTATGACCGTATACCTCCGTTTTATTAACACATGACTCTCTTCATTAAAAGCAAAACATTTTCTATAACACCCTCGCATTCAATAGCATCATAGACATGCAACGAATGCATTAAATGTGTAGCATGAGAATGTGGATTTTTGGTAATGTTTAAATTCATAACTGATACACATACTAAAGATTCGAAATTTTCTTAAAGAGCAATTATGCTAGAAAAAGTGTACAATACTTATTTTGAGTATTAGTAGACTAAATAGAATGCACTACAATTTGTACAATTTATATGTGTACGTACACACATGCTACTGCAAATGAGAACACAGATAATTACAAAATTCAAAATATGCGATTATTGTTTTGTGTCATTAATGTATTATATTTGTATGGTAGACGTAACTACAAGTGTAAATAATGTATTGTGCATATTGTATTGTAATCGGTATGTACTTACAATGTATTTCATACAATAAAAACGTGTCTTATCTAGGTCATCTTCCTCATCAACCTCGTCTCGTCTTTAACAGTAGCAACTTCAACATCGTCATCATCATCACCATTATCAAATCCATCTTCATTATTATTGGTAGCAACAAAAACTGATTGTTGGACTTCTGGTAACAACTGGTAAACAATTTGATTAACTGACTATGGTAAGCAGTCATACTGTCACCCAATCAGACATGGACATTGACACGGGGGCAGGTGTAAGAGTTAGACGTAGTGTGTTCGAGTATAAAAGATAATATAAAGTGTAGGCTGAATATTGTTTCAACATGACAGAAAACAAATGTTAAGAAGAAAATAACAAGTACAATAACAAAAACATCAAGAACTCTAATAGAATGAATAGAAAGCATAAAAATTCTGGTTCATTATGTATGTGCCTATTACACAAAAACAATTCATATAGGGACAAATACATACAAACAGCTGTTGTATGTGTAATTGTAAAGATTTTTTTGTAAGCTAGTATATGTATTTGTGTAATTGTGAAAGTGAGGGAAAGCTGTCTGGAATATAAATTTTCAAGAAGAACCACTTAAATGGCTTCCTCTGTGAGCTATTAACAAAAGCTCATAAAGTCTACAAAGTAAAAAAAAAAAACAAAAAGTTTTTTTTTTCAAAAATGGAAAAAAACGGCAACACTTTTATGTTAGAAGAATCCAAAGACTTTTTTGTTTTACATATATAGAAATAAAAGCACACATACTTACATGTGCATGTTTTTAAGAATGTCTTCGTATGTCTGGATCATTGCAGTTTTTTTACTTAAGCTATAAAAGGGGTATTCAGCCACACATATTTTATACACTGCTAAAACAGAAAAAGATCTAGTTTTCACTCTAAGGATCCGATAGACTATTTTAGCTAATTGATAAAGAACTCCAGCAATTATCCATTCCAGTTTTGATCCTACTTGATTTGAATCCATTTTCATAAAAGGGATTTCCTAAAAAATATTCACACATTCATTTTATGTAAAAGATTTATTTAAATTATTCATATATCAATAAATTATGCACTTTTTCTGAGAAGATTTCCCAAAGTCCTAACTCTATGCCAACAAGCACTTTTTCTGGATGGATTTCCCAGAATCCCAACTTATTGTCAACAAGCTGCAATGACCGAACATCTTTTTGATCTACCCAAAATCGAAAGTCTAACATTTAGCAATCAGTGCAATGTCTTATATGAATATCCTTGCTGCATGTTTGTTAGACGAACACAGAAACAAAACATATACGATTGCAGCAGTAGCGGCAGCAACACATGCGCCATTATGCAATTGAAATTCTTTTTATTTTTTCTACTTGTGTTTTGTTTTTTTTTTTAACAAATTTGTTGTATTTCTTTTTTCAAAGTATTTGTTGTTGGTGTAACAAATACTTTTTGTTGTTGTAGTTATACATGTGCTTGTCTACAATTTTGTTGTAGTTGTTGTTATTGTCGTTTTTGACTCTTCAACACGGTTGTTTGTCCCTGTTTGTGTGTATAAATGATGATGATTTTTTGTTGTTTGTTTATTTTTTGTTTTTGTTCTTCAGATTTTAAGCTGTGAAATGTCATTAAACTTTTTGCTGCATACATACACACATACGAATAAAATGTCAATATTTTTTAAAGGTAAGTGTTTGTGTGTGTGCAACAACACAAACATACATACGTATGAATGTACGTATAACCCTATTTAACCCCATATGCAGCAAAAAAGAAATAATTTTGTTTTCGTTGCTGTTGTTATTTAATTCCTTCTACCGCTTTTAAGAAAAGTTGCACAAGCTTAAAAAAAATTATTACCTCAAACCTATTGTGGCAACGTACTTAATTAACTTGCAACACCAGTCTGATGAAAAGTAAAGGCATCTAAAATATATTACATACATACAATCTCTTGCCCGACCTGTCTTTTAAATATAGACGAACGTTTTTGTATTTCCAGCTATAAAAGAAGAAAAACTGCAACAGAAACATAAGCAAAAAACGTAAAGAAAACTATAATCATTTTTGTTGCCACTTGGAGTGACGCACCATCAACTCATTAAAATGAAAAGGTGTCTAAAGTGTCACGTGATATCCATCCAACCAAACGCCTGTTACCTTATTAAGCAAACAGCACAGAATTCTGAAGCAAGCTGAATAGTAAAGACAGACGGACAGACATAATAGGAGAAAAACTTACACTAACATGTACATACATATATAGCAAGCAAGTAAAAAACAAGCACACAAACAAATAAGATAGAATGAAAGAACCAAGTAAGTAAGAAAAAGCTCAGGATACGACAACTACGATGACGACAACACCACAATAACTCTTGTCAACAAGAAGAATACTTACTTACATACATAAGCCAGACAGCCAACATTCTACATATAAATGCGTGCATATTTGATGACGTCTGCCCCACGTGATTAAACAGTTGCATTTTAAATATTTTACACACACAAACGCGTAAATACACAGCTTTCACACACTTTCTTATACAATTACAGACACTAAAGTACACATACTAACAGACACACATAAGTACATACCTACATCAACAAATTTTACTCTAGCTGGCTGGCAGACGTTAACAAGTGCACTTTAATATAACCCTGAATACTTCTCATACATATATCTGTATGTATATCTAGAAAATGTTATGAAAAAACACGAAACGAACACAAACTCAAATTCAAAACTGAAAATTAAGTAGATGAAAAAATACGCTGGAAAAAAAGTAAACATGTCACAGATGCTGATACGAATGCATGAATGAAAATTCAGAAAGTAAGAAATACAGGCAACAAGAATTTATATGAATGAATGCGTTAGCTAACGGAGAACTCAATGTTATACTCGTAAGGAATGGCTTCTGAGAACAGCACTGTTTTTGAATGAAGAATAATTTTGGAAATATATCTCAATTTACAGAGCTAAACCATACATAGATCCGACTATAGACTAAACCATAAACTAGACTATAGACACGACTATGGACTAGTATATCGACTAGACTATGGATTACACTATAGACTAGATTAACAATAGACAATAGACTAGACTATAGACTAGGCTATAGAATTGACTATAGACTATAAACTAGACTATAGACAAGTCTATAGTATAGACTGTAGGATAGACCATAGACTAGACTATAAATTATAGACTGGACTATAAACTATAGACTATAGACTAGACTATAGACTAGACTATAGACTAGACTATAGACTAGACTATAGACTAGACAATAGACTAGACAATAGACTAGACAATAGACTAGACAATAGACTAGACAATAGACTAGACAATAGACTAAACTATAGACTATAAACTAGACTATAGAGTAGACTGCAGAGTAGATTATAGGGCGCGGTATTTCCGCTATCAAAAGTTACTAAAAGAATACCCAAGTACTGAATATATGTTGAATAAGTACTGCAAATGTAGATAAACTTCAACCAGTAAAGTTAATTCCAAAAGACATTTGAAATCATTGCCTTGGTTTACCTTCCCCTCTGAAGCTAACTGCATAAATGCATTCATTATTTTAAAGTCAACATATTTGTTTTTCTTTTTCTATTGTCTGCCACATATTTACTCTGTTCTAAGTTGTAGAGGGTGTTTGTATGTGTCAATTTAAATTATACAATGTTGCGTATACGCAATACAGCCACTTAACGTATTATAGCGACTACGAGTGCATACTCATGCATACAAGTATGTTGGGTTTCATTATTAATATTACTTAGAGGTAGAAATGTGTGTACTTTAGTTTATATACTGCAAGTAAGTATATATGTGTATGTTTGTTTAAACAACATTTACCATCTACATTTACATATTTTGCCAGTGCGTTATTACAAAGCAGTAGATTTTTTGGAAGAAAGAGAAGTGTATAAGTGCGTTCTTGTATTGTTATTATTTTTATTCTAACAATAACAATTACAAGAAGAACAACAATAACAATTACTTTTATGCATTCGTTCATTCGTGTTAAGATTATACGCTATTTATGCAACTTGAATACATGAAAAGACCACTTGTTTTCTTTATTTATATCTTTATTTTTTTCGCCTTCTTTTTTCTTGCCAACTGCAATTTTTTCTGTCATATACATGTCACGGCTTTTACTCATTCATGTCAAACCGAGACAGACGAACGGACGGACAGACACACAATCACGCATGTAAATATGTTTATTTATGTCTCTATTATAATGATTATGCTTATTCATCTATGTAATTTTGTGCATCAGAATATGTCATCGGTGTGTGTCATTTGAATGTATGTCTTGAACATGTTTAGTTGTATGTATGTGTGCCTTTAACATTGCCTAAGAATCTGTGCAAATATGAGAGCGTATGTCTGTAAATGTATTTAACTTGACATGCATTTGTGCGTGTCATAAACGTAAATTTTCCCAACAAATTGTCAACGAAATGAAGTGATTTAACTGATTTCAATTCACAATTTCTCAGGTTCTATGTAAAAGTTCACGACTAGTATCTTTATTTCAACGACAGTTTCTTTAGGGTTTTAGAATACTTCTTAACTTTTCATTCTTTTATTTAGGGTTGCTTATTGTTGTCTGATCTTTATAATCGTTTTATATACTTCTTTGTGGCAAAACGGAAGTTGTGTTTGAAAAAAAGTGTTAAAGCATTGACAGTGTGTGCTTAAATTTATATGATAAAGATTTATGTTGTTATAGTATTTCATGCATCATTGAAATTATATGATTGATTATTAAAGTTAATTTAATAAGTGTCGTGAATGCAATTATTCGGAAAATTAGTACTGTTTTCAATTTAATAGTCTTAAAATGATGAATTTTATTAAAGTTTATGCCTTACATTACATTAATATAAGGAAAATTTCATGCAATTGCTAAAATGAATATATTTTTTTAAGCATTTATGATTTCTAATAATACATTTCACTTCTTATTCAGTTCTAGTTCAGTTCTAGTTCAGTTCTACTTCAGTTCTAGTTCAGTTCTAGTTCAGTTCTAGTTCAGTTCTAGTTCAGTTCTAGTTCAGTTCTAGTTCAGTTC
>NC_060952.1:4086999-4101477 GCF_022045245.1 Lucilia cuprina
TCGGTATACTTTAAGGTGGGTATTGGACCAATATTTTTGTATGTTACAAACATCAGCACAAACGTATAATACCCTCCCCACTATAGTGGTGTAGGGTATAAAAAAACACTTTAAAAATTGTAGCAACATGTTTTAATATATAAGATAGTGTTTACATAATATCAGCTGTTTATCTGAATTGGACAACATGTACTTTTTTCTGTCTATGAAAATTGAAAGAAATAAAATTTTAAAATAATCGGATGAAAAGAGATTGAAAATCTTATTCTCAGACAATATGTAAAGAAAATATGTTCTACAAAATGATTTTAAGAGGGTTTGAGACTCATATGTGTCCAAATTAATAAATTTTTTGCTTTAATTAACAAATTGACTCCAAATTTTTCAATAACATCCGTTGTCAACGTATATACATACGTACGACAATATTGGCAAACACTCCACTTTTGATAAATTTTAGATAACGGATGTGTATAAAATTTCAATTTCGACAATGGACTGTTGCAATATTGACAACGTTGCGTTGTCAACTTTACATAGTGTTTTCGTACGTATGTCTAAACTTTAACAACGGATGTTATTAACAAATTTTTTGTAAATTTGGTACCAGATATGTATATTCTTTTTCTATCTGTGTACATATCGCTTGATATATGTATATTCCTAGAAAGAAAATGGTTCACTGAATATCCTATAATCCAGATTGCTGAAACTCATCAAAAATCATTAAACCGCACAATAATAAAAAATTAAGCAGTTACGTTTCAGCAAATTTCAACAAGTAAATTAAAACTTTAAATTTGCAAACGAAAATAAACAATATTTATCATACCACCCTCGTAATACAATGACACAAATAAGGTTGTTTAGTTTTTGATAACCGGGTGTGATTGAAATATTTGAAATTATGTATATAGTAAAATAGATTAACAACCACGCATTTACTTTTTTTGCGTAATTGTTATAAGTAATTGAGAATATAATTCTATAAATATATTCAAAAAATTTACATTATTTTCAATACCGTTATTATATTATACATTTCACAGCCTTCGCAAAAAAAAACAAAACTTTTAATTTTAAACACCTGACATCATTTAACAACCTTTAAACATGAAAGTACAGTAGTTTTCCGATTTAACGACCATTCAATTCTAGGAACATCGCATTTAACGAACAAGCTAATTTTTCCTATTGACTACCTTAAATAACGAACAAAACTTGTTTTTTGTACTCTGTTTAACGAACTAATATAAATATTATTATTTAAATTAAGATAAAATGACATTTATCAAAAATAACAAATAACCTAAGTTGTAGCAAGCGGTGCTTTTATACCCAAAACTGTAACTCATTCTGGGTTCTTATTAAATTTTAGTTCGATGTAGCTATGTCCGTCCGTCCTTCAGATAATGACTTTAACGCTCAATACTCGCCTAACAATACGAGTGCGCCGAGTACTAACCGATATCTCTAACAAATTTTATGGGAATCGGTCCATAATTGACCTTACCCTCCATATCAGGCCCCCTTAAGAAAATTACATCAACGCTCATTACTCGCTTAAAAATACGAGTATAGAGATGAACTTCGAGAAATAACTAATAAAGCTAATGAGAAATAACTAATAAAGCTAATGACAGAATTAAAAATACAGCGATTAAATTCGACACAAATATGGTTTGAAGGTGGGTATATAAGATTCGGAATTTTGTGTTTTGTGCTATTTTTATAAAAAAAAGAATTAATTTTTATAAAATACATTTAAAAAATATTTTATGTACCTATTTTTAATTATTTTCCTACCAAAACCCACGTTTTACTTAGTACTGCATATAACGAACTTTTCAATTTTACGAACAGGCCTGACAACATATGGGTTCGTTAAATCGGAAAACTACTGTATTTCAGTATTATATATTTCAGCAACTATTTTATTTTAATATTTAAATAAACTAAACGCACTTGGCGAAAAAAAAACAAACAGCTTAAAAATATTTTAAACCTTTTAAAAAATTTACGAAATTTATTGATAACTGATATACATATTTACTTAGTACTTTAAACAAAATTTACTCTTACTATTTATGTATTACCTCATGCCACATACCACTTAAATGTCGCCAACTAGCAGTGGCAGCAGCATTTTTGTTACTGATATCAACATATGCGTGTGCGTTTTTGCAGTAAATACAACAAATAACAAGTATTTTATAAAATTTTGTATTGTGTCTGCTCAATGAAGGTGAGAGCAGCCGTTTACAGAGAAAATCCAAAGAGGACTGGTTTTAAATACGCCGCACTTGCTGTATAGAATGATCAAGAATGATCAACAACAGTTCGCTGGCTGACTGACTGCAGCAATAACAACAACATTCTATAACAAGAATAATAAAGCTTTAAAAAATGTTTTTTTTTTTACTTATTTTTGTTGTATGTAAGTGAAACATTTAACATCATTGGGGATTAAGCAATCAAGGTTGATTGGTAAGCGCCCTATATAGCAAGCAAACATTTAATGATTGCATACTTAAATGCTTCTCTGTGAGATCTATATGGTATTCACATGGAAAGAAACCAGAAAATTGTTTTCTTTCGACTATTTTTTGTAAGAAGTCCGAAGGTATTTTCTAAGTTTTCTATTTTGGTCTAAACCAATTTAAGAAGAAAACTTTCGAAATTTTGAATATTCAACTATTCTAATATATTAATAGTTAATTGGCTTATCAGCTAATAATACTAGTCCATTGGCTTATCAGTAGATCCATATACTACATCGTTAAGTAGTCTATGCCAATAGTCTTTTCTATAGGCTATTAATAGACAAAAAGGACATTAATCCCTAAAATACTAATTATTTTGAAAATATTCCCATAATAACTTATACAACTGCCTAATTTTCAATGGCTAATACATACTATCTAGATTACTTTTCAGTAGTTTTGTAATGTCTCACATTCATATACGTCATGCTATGTATACACGGTTGTTAGATCTTACAACGTTGACAGTAAAATATACAAAAAATGTCTAATAATAAAGTCAACTTACAAATTTTATCTTGCAATATTTTCGGTAATGCTTTTTCTTACAACGTTGCAAAAGAAAAATTGTAAGTTCAGACGTTTAGTAGACATTTTCTGAACATTTTACTGACAACGTTGTAAGATCTGACAACCTTGTATCACGGCTTTAAGTAAACAACTGTGAGTTTATGCTAACACAGCAAACTATTCCAAAAATGTCCATACTCCATGTCTAATGATAAACATTTCTTTCGGAATGTAACCAACACAAATTCAAACCCAATATACCACCTCAAACTTCAAAGGCTATTTGTCTGTAAAAATACAAAAAAAAATAAATAAAACATAAAAAATATAAAAAATCTATGTACAACAGAATTTAATTTTTTGTAGACGCAATACATTTTATAAAAAGATTTACGTTGTTGTTGTGTTATTGCTATATTTTTCTATAATTTTGTTTACAATACAGATTCCAAACTAAATGCCGGAGTTAGTTTATTCTGAATACTTCAAGTGATCACAAGTGCAACACGCTAAAGAAATATAAATCTATTAAAATAAAAATATTCACGAAAAAAACAACAATAACAAAAAAACAACAAACCAACTCAAAATATTCCATTAAGTGTTTTTTATTTTTAAAATCTTTTTTAAACATCTTTAGCGCATTGGTTATTTTTAGTTAATGATTTGTGTATTTCTGCTGTGTGGCGGACTTAAACGAAACAATTAAAACTTGGTAAATGCAATAATTTTGCATTAATTTTCATCTTCATTATTGCAGTTTGCAAAAATAGACAAAAATCAAAAACAACAGGCATTAGCAAAAGAGTTCTACTTGAGTGCTTCTACACAGACCATTAAAACGTCGCCGCTGACCACGCAAATAGTGAAAATTAATTTTAGTTTCACTAACGTTGTTGTACCTGCTGCCTGCCATTCATACCAATTGGTGATACAAAAGTATTCATTGCAAAAGATTTAAATCTTCACACTAAACACACACCACTGGTAAGCCAGTGTGAGCATTTCTTGCTGTTTCATCATCAACAGCCTGAAAATGAAGTTTCCAACCGCTTCGTTAATACAATTCTTAGTTATAATTGCATTGAAATCTACGCATGAGGAACAAGTGGAGGCGGCTGTAGGTTTATATGGTCCAGATAGATATGAAGGTAAGCTGTGTATCTAACCAATGACCTTGACTTATATTTTTGTTGTATTTTCCTACAGGTCTACCAGAAATCTGTTTGATGCCCATGGATTTTGGTTATTGTCGTGCCAAGGTACAACGTTATTACTTTGATATAAGACGCATGAAATGTACCATGTTCTTTTGGGGCGGCTGTGCGGGTAATGACAATAATTTTAAGTCCATGGATGAGTGTAATAATTTCTGCAATTCTCCCTATGAGGATCATGTCCATAATGAGGTGGTGGCTGTAAAAAAGGAACGTACCGAAAGCCGAGTAGAGAGTAGAGGTAGTGGTAATACAAAATATAATAATTTAAATAGCAGAGATGGTGCTGGTAGAGATAGTGCTCCCAAATCGGTTCCTAAATTTTCCTTAAAACCAAATGTTACTTCAAAGGAAACCGGTTATAAGGGTTCATTCAAGGCCAGTTCAAAAAGCTTTAATATAAATCCCGCACCAAAACCCAACAGTAATACTAACAACAATAACAGTAACATCGATCCTTTAGATGTTATTGATGATGAAGATTATGATGATTAGGAGGAGAATTAGTACTCGCGAGTATTTATGAGAATCAATTGATTTATACATATTTATAATTTAAATTTATTTTTGTACAATGTAATTTAATAAATTATATTTAAAATAAAAAGAGTTATTTTTTTATAAATTTTATTTCTTTTCCAAAAGTCTTGTAAACGATGCTTATTAATGTATTAAATATGAGAATAATAAATGTTTCGGATTTGAAGCTTATTGCGAGAGAAATAATAAAAGTTTCTTTTAGAATGTTTCTGGCCCATATCCCTTGAATTATAAAGGGCATATAAATTTTAAAATAATTAAAAAAAACTGAAATGGACAAAACGAAATACCGAACTTTTTTAATATTTTAAATTTTTTTATATACCCACAATCAAAAAAGATAGGTAGTATGTTGGTTTTGTTATTCCGTTTGTAACACATGAAGATATTGGTCCTTATTAAATTCTAAGACTATCTAGCAATGTCCGTCCGTCCGTCTGTCTGTCTATCTGACTGTCAGTTGAAAACACAATAGAGCCGAACGGAAAAAATCGAGTTTAGCACTGAAATTCTTACGAACAAAAATCTATTTACCAAATTTTATGAAGATCGGTCCATTACTAACCCTACCTCTCATATAAGGTCCCCTTACTGCTTATAT
Organism: Lucilia cuprina; assembly: GCF_022045245.1. NCBI lineage: Eukaryota > Metazoa > Arthropoda > Insecta > Diptera > Calliphoridae > Lucilia > Lucilia cuprina. The sequence continues at coordinate 4,092,411 of NC_060952.1, forward strand.
GGGAGCATTCTATTTCCTGTAAAAAAATTCCAATTGTAAAAGAAAATAGACCACTGGTTTAACTTTATGTTGTATTTTGAAAATTGTATTCCCTTTTACGTTCATTGTAAAAAGTTGGGTTGGAATCTATTTAAAATCTTTTCTTTTTTATTTTTAACAATTTTACATATCCTGAAAAATGCTGAAAAATTTATTTTCTTGGAATTACAAACAATTAATTGCATCACAAAAAATTTCCCCCAACAACAGTGGGTTTTAGTAGAACAGAAATAGGGGATTTCACATTAAAGTGCAGACAGTAATCACCACTAGCTAGTTAGTTATTTAGCTTTTGAGTATAAACTGTAGTCCTAACGAAATAGTTAACATCGCCGTCAAAACAGTAGTATAAAAACTATAGTAAAATAAGGGGATTTTAAAGAAATTAAACTCATCCAGTCACTACGGATTTTCTAGAACATCAGCGAAATATTAGTTGCTTGTATTTAATCGATTTAATAGTCAGCTTAAAAAAAACTTTCAAAATATTTTTACTCTTTTTCATGTATTTTAAACAATTTCTCTTAATCAAATGATTACAAAACTTTCCAATTGTTCATTTTTGCTTTTTAAAATTTAACGTTGAAATAATAAATCAATTTAAAAGAAATGTTGAAATAATATCTTACAACACAATACATCTTCAGTTCCACTGTCATTATATTGATTTATATGTATATGCGATGAAACTATGAAATTGTCTGCACTTCACTAATACTACTTCTGCTGTAGCCACAACTATGATTAGCATTTCGTATTGAGTCTCTGGTCAAAGAAGAGCTCTGAACATCTGCCTTTGAGACCAAGACGTGCAGTTCAACTTTGACAACAAAAGTGTTATAAACAACAAACGGCCGCAGTTATAAAATATTGTATAAAATAAAGCAAAAGAAACTAATCAAAATGAAGAGTTTATTAGCGGTATGAATTAAAAAAAAAAAAAAAAAAAACATAAATAAATTAAATAAAAGACAAGTTTTATTTATAATAAAAATAAATTTTAATATTTAGGTTTTATTGCTAGTGATAGCAGTACAAGGTCGTGAATATCATTATGATAAACCACAAGTAGTTTTCCAAAAAGAAGATGTTTCACATACTGCCACACAACCTAGTAAAAGTATTGTTAAAGGCGTACATGGCAAGGATTACGAGGTAACAATGTCGGCTTCAAGAAAAGTATTTGAAACACGTTTACCACCCAAAGAAGAAGTATTTATTGTACAACATTTAAATCAACCAGCAGCACCAGCAGTCTATCAACCACAACCGGCCATTGTCGCACCGTATCAATACCAACAGCCTACTGGCATAAATTCTACACCAAATCCAGGATTTTATGGAACACTTCAGCAGACTTATCGTAATAATCCACAACAACATTTAAATTTAAATTCAAATCAGTACAATGGAGTCAATGCAGCTAGTAATGCTCAACAGCATTACAATCAATTTACAGCTAATACAAATTATCAACAACAACAGCAGTTACAGCGGCAACAGCAATATGGTGGTACATTTTCCCAATATCCTCAACAACAACAACCGCAGCAACCCGGTGTAGTTTCCTCAAGAGCTCAACAACTACAACAAACAGGAGGCTCTTTTTCCCAAATACCTCTGCAACAGCAGCAACAAAAATATTATCCCCAACAATACGAACATTATCTACAGCAGCCACAACGCAACACTAATCTACCAAATTCCAATAATCTACTAAACGATTTAGTCAATAATCATAAATACGTTTCACAATCGGAAGCAGCACAACACGATGTTTATCCGTACAAGCAAATAAATGGCAATCCCCGACCATTTACACGTATCATCACTAAATGCGATGCTCCAGGTCAATGTGAACCACAAAATGCTGCCGAGGGCGGTAGAGGAGGCAGTGATTTTCACCATCAACAGGTTTTAAAACAATCGAAAGCTCATGTGAGCCCCAATACAGATAAATGTCAAAATAAATTCAATTATCAATTTACGGGTAATGCCTTAACAGGTAATGCAGCTAAAGCCCAAAGAGGTATACCCATTACCAAGGGCACTGACTTAAGAGATCGACGACTATTTGCCTACAGTGAAGTGGTTATACCACAATATCCACATAATTAGATATAACACAAAAGAAAAAAAAATAACTTTAAAAAGTTTCTACTTTTGTTAAGCACTGTTTAAAGATAATAATTTAAAAAAATAATCCTAAGAATATGCTAAGAAAATAAAATATTTTTTTAAGAAACTGTGATTAGTGTTTTAATGTCAGTCACTTAAAATTTTTTTATTAGTGTCGTTTCTGTTTTTGTCATTAATATCACTTACATACATTTTTTAACGTCTTCAAAAGTAGATAGATATAAAGATTTGTGTATCTTGAAGATTTAAAATACCTGTTTGTATGTAACAATTGTGTTTTTTGTTTTTTTTTGGTTTGTTATTTAATGACGATTTTGTTGTTTTTAAAAGGTTTAAATGAATCAAAAATATGTATAAAATTTTAAGAAAGAAAAAATAAACTTGTTTTTTTTTTTAAAGAAGCCAAAATCACAATCGAAATTAACAACAAAAAAACACACATAATTATGCCTTTGTGGTTTGCACAGTGGTTTGAGTAGCCATTAAATATAAACTTTTATAAACATTTTTAAAAAAGCTTTTTAAGCTAAACAAATTAGTTAATAATTTATATTAATTGAAAAAGTATTTCAAATAAAATTTATACTGAAAATATCCACAAGTATTCAGTGGAAAAGTTGTTTGTAGTTCATTCACCTTTCCCTGAGAAAAATTTCATTAGAGAACATTTTGATGAAAAAAAGGTCAATTCGGCGGGTTCAGCTGAATGGGGGCTAGGTGAAATCATGAACCCCTGTTAACTTTTTTTGGGACAATAGAAGATCGTGTACTAAATTTCATTAAAATATCTTCAAAATTGCGACCTGTTATTTGATTACAAGGTTTACATAGACGGACGGACGGACATAGCATAGCAAATATACCCTCTCCACTTAAGTGGTGTAAAAAGTTATCAACTTATAATCATACTACAGGTCGCAATTTCGAAGATAATTCAATGAAATTTGGTACATGATCTTCTCTTATACAAGGAAAGAAGCCCATTGAAAATGGTTAAGATCAATCCATTATTTCATCTAGATTTATTAAAAAAAACGGTTTCCACACAAATGCAAATATCAAAATTTCTTAAAAAAACTTCCAAAATCAACTACGATTAGAAACTCTAACTAATTGCTTATTGTACATACGCTATAGACAATTGACTACAAATTCTATTCAAAAAAAATTATTTACGTTATTAATAAAGACAACATATTACCAATTAATGTATGAAATAACTACATTACTTACAATAATCATTTCCAAAATTAGAAAATTTTTTACTCGATCTGGACAAACAGCGACACAATTATCTGAAACCAGAAATTAATCAAGATAAATGCTTTATAATGAAAAGTAAATCGCATTTAATATTCATATCTAGTGTCGGCCAAGACAGAATATACTTTTTACACATTAAAAAAAATCTATTTGTTTCATAAAGCTTTTACACTTACCCACTGTGCAAAAGGCGTTAAGCTAATTTTATATTTAGTTCCTATACTATTTTAAAACAAATATAGAATCCAGATTAAAATACACCCAAATATAAACATATTAGCAAAAGGTAAACAACCGCAAATTTCTTTAAACCAATATTAGTCATATTTTAAAGTTCTAATGAAAAACATATAAAAAACACTAAAACGGAACTAAACACATAACAATTCTTATAAAATTTAAAAATTTAACATAAAATTCAACATGAATTTGGTGAGTACTCCAAGCAACACTTTAAATAAAAAAAATAAATAAATAAATAATAACATTTTTGTAAATACAGCTGACCATGCTCATTCCCTTATTGTGCATAACCGCCTTGAGCCTTCTGCACACCACCAATGCTAATCCCGCATTTGAGGGTTATCGTTATGAGAAACCCAGCATACCATTTGAATATCCAACCGTTACAAAGAAGCTGCCAAAAAATACTGACATTAAGCCAACAACAACAGCAATAGCGTCAACAACGAAAGTGGCAAATGAAAAACTAAATACAAAATCGAAACCAAATAGTGCAACAGCAATAAAAACCACTACAATAGCAACAACTTTAAACAAACACCAGCAGCAACAAAAGCAAGAAAAATCTCATGCAACAGAGAAAATTAAAAAATCCACAGTGATAAACCCCACAGCAATAAAGGCAACAAATTTAAATATAAAATCAAATAAAAATCCCGAAACACCAACAATAATAACAGCAGAATCGGCTGCAACAACTGTAACTGTGGTGAAAAGAAAAACGGATAAATTAAGTTTAAATCAATTACCAACCAACAGCACGACTAGCATTCATATGGCTACAACTGGTTGTACGCTGTATAAGGCAGAGAAACAAAAAAACGTTCAAAATAAATTAGAGAAAGAGTTCATAAAGAAAACCGATCCCAAAGTATTGGCTGCTCAAGAAGCAGCTTTAGAGAATTTGCTGAATCGTGATAATGGTTATATTTATCGTTTACCTTCTAAAGAGCAGCAAGTTAAGAGTTTAGATGAGAATTTGCCTCATACTGTACATGAAGATAATCATGCCATTAAACGTTTAAAATTGAAGAATGATGTCTATGAAGTTGATCACTCTGTGGGTGTGAATAGTTTGAAATATTGCTGTAACCAAAGTTTTGATATTTTAAGAGGGAAATATAGAGAGTTGACTAAAAATCGTCCTTTGGAAAGACGTTTGGCGCCGTATACAGAAAAATTGGCCGATAAGGAATATTTTGAGTGATGATTCATAATAAACATAAATGAGCATGACAGTAAATTGTCATAGTTTTGATTAAAAAAAATTTTAAAATATTTTTAATAAAGTTTTTCTTTTTAATCAATTAAATAAGAATTCTATTTCGCATTGTCCAAATATTACATTCAAATTACATTATTATATTCAGTTAAACCTAAATTCAAAAATCATGAGAGTGAGAACTTTCTTGTGTGTTTTACACTGAAAATAATCCATGCCTACTTAATACCTATATACGAATAATGTTGTACATTGTACGAATGCTTTGTCATATCGCATCACGATTTTGTTTCGTAATATATATTAACTTTCTTAAATGCACGAAATGTTCATCAATATTATGAAAAAGTTTTATCGTAAAAGAATAAAAGGCAATATTTATTTCAACGAATATTATCTTCAAGTCAATAGACAACGGAATTGTCAATCGATTAATTTATAGAACTAGTTTATAGGCAACTCATTGGAGCAGTCAACAGGCAAGACCATAGACTATTTCATAAACCAGTCCACATATTAGACCGTTGTTTATTTCATACGCAAGTGCATTGACTAAGCCATAGACCAGTCTATAGACTAGTCAATAGATTATCCTGTGAACTAGACTATGAATATCTGCAGATCATGAACTATTTCATGGAGTAGTATATTGACTATATATTCTGAAGATAAGTCCATGTATTATAGAAAACTCTAGTTCATATTTACGACTTTATAACTGTGTGGTCTGAAAATTAGTCAATAGAATGATCTGGAAACATAAAGCTGGTCAATAGTACAGCAAATAGACTAGTGACTAACTAGTCTGTACTATGTACAGTCAAAATTTTTAAAATAATATAAATGATCGCATAATTTTCCTAAGAATAAATAACTATTCCACGCGATCATAGAAAGTACTTATCTAAACACATATTTGTAAGCTTGTAATAATTGTAATAAGTAATTGTATCCAATGTCACTGTCGTGTTCAAATTATTCTTTTCAATAAAACTCCTTTCATTTGCAACTTATAAAATAATAATAATAAACTTAAACTTTATTTAATAATTTAAAATAAATAAATAATAAAAAACAAAAAAAAAACAAACCCTCAATTTATTGTAACAAAACTCGTTATGAAAAAACACAAAACATTTTAACGATGTTTCACAAACATTTCATAATCAAATTGATCCCAATCGTTAACATTTGCACGTGGACGAGTGGATCCTTTAGTCAATGATCTTTGTATACGTTTTTCACGCTGTACATCCAATTCTTCAAGTTGTTCCCGTAAACGTTTCTCTTTAGCATTCAAAGCTTGAGGAGCACGTATCTTAGGCGAATTACGACTCTCATCCATTTCCATTTCAGACATGGCATCGTTGGCCACTACCTCGGCATTAAAGAAACCATCGAAATTTTGAAAATGCATAGACTCAGCGGGTTCATGATCATCGGGCATAATCATATCGTAATTATTATTATGGATCATATTATCATCGGTAGAGGGTGAGGGAAAAGCATAGGTTAGAGGAATCCAAACGAGAAATAACATAGTGAAGATTTTAAGAGACTATTGGAAATAAATTTAATATTACTTCTTAAACGATTTTTTTAATTTATAAGTAACTTACTTGCTTACTGAAATTTCCTTCCATTTTTGATATCCGTTTCCTTTTTCTTTCTCTTTACATTGATTCTGTGAATTGTTAAGTTTTATAACTAACTTAATTTTCTAAATGCTGCGATTTTTATATAAATTTCACACACTTTTTTTCCTCAAGATTCTTGTTTATGAGAACACTTTTTTTCAAAAAAAAATTAAGTACTTGAGAACACTTTTTTCCTTTTATTAGAAACTGGTTTGAAATTTGGGTTTTTACAATGTTTTTTTAAACATTAATTTCACCATATAACATGTTACAAATTAAATTTCCAGCAATTTAAAAAAATAACCACGCAAATTTTTACGGATTTCCAATTAATAAATATAATCTGAAATGCCCGTTTAGGTTTTTTTGCTTGTGATTTTAAGCAGCGTTGAAAAAAATCTGAAATTCAAAATTTAACAATCAATTTGTTTTACATTGGCATTGACAAAATTGTACACTGAACCCTTCGCTTGATCAGCCCATTAAATGAAAAAATAAAAGAAAATAAAAATTGCATATATAATCAGATTGTTAAATTTTTATTTACACTGAGCTACAAAAATTAGAGTAAGAAATGGCAAAATAAAATTTTGGTTATAACTACAAAAGTTCAAAAGTACCAAATTGGGATATTTGTGTTACACTATGAAAATATCTTTGGTAGTAGTGCGTAATACCGTACGCACTACTACCACTAAAGGAGGTGGTAGTAGTGTGTACCTCCACCTCCTTTCAGACTCAACCTTGATCTCACCCTTGGTACCTTTTAGAAATTATAACAAATTTACAAAAATTCATTAACAAACTCTAACATATTTTAACAATTTAGAACTTTTTTAATAACGATAAATATAGAAGAATACACTTTTTTCTTAAGCAGAAAAATATCTTGATATTTTAATTTTAGAACTAAAATTAGATAAAAAGTACCAAACGGACAAATTTTAGTTACATGATAAAACCATCTCTAGTAGCAGTAGGTTGAGAGGCAAAACCGTTTCATTCACTTTACATTCACATATCCATCCACTTTCAAAAAAAAAAAAAAACAAATCACGGTCGCCCGGTGTAACTTAATCTCTGCCAATTTACACGTTTTCATTGATATTGAGTAAATTCGTCACAAATTAATAAATGATGACAATAAAAAAGACATTCAAATAAAACCACAATCATCATATTAATAAAGACAAAGAAAGAAAAACAAATAATTTATAACAATAAATTACAAAAAAAATATAATAACATTTCATCATTTGATTTTTCATTATACAAAAAAAAAAAAAAAAACATACATGCATGCATATTTATATATTTTTTCTCTTTATAATAATTTTATAATTTGAAAACACACAAGCTTTTTTTATACTTCACTTTCGCTAAAAGAAACGAATTGAAAAAAGTCAATGGCCTAAGATTACACAGATTCATATTTCATTTGTTGTTGCTTCAATTCACTTCTCTTTCTTTTTAAGTTTTTTTTTTTTTTTGTATTTTGCCTCCATACAGTCTAATAAAACAAATGCGAGCAGAATTGAAAAAAATGCAAAATTAATCAACATTCAATATAAAACTATTAATGAGTTGCTGTTGCTCTACTTTAAATAAAATTACAATGTTCAAAATTATGCAGGAGCAGTAAAGAAAACAAATAGTATAAAAAGCTCTATTGTTTTCTAAAAAAAAATAATACAAATACCCATTTTTATACAGGAAATTTGAATAATAAATTTCTCCCTCTTATTAGAAACTGTATACCCTGTAGTTTTTAAAGCAAATATTCACAACATTGCACAAGCCTTAACTAAGTACATCGCTATTTACAACTACAGGTTATTTTTCATTATGTCAGTAAAAATAGTTTAACAATTTCATTCTCTTATTACAAATACTGCTGGCTTTTGTTTTACAACTTTTTTTGCTGCATTAAGCTAAAAAAAGTTTTATATTTGAAACAAAAGTAATTTCTGTAAAACAAATAATTTAATTGCAAATCCCCAATTGAATTTCAATAAATTCAACGAAAAAGTAAACTATTCAGTTCTAGAGTTATAAGTAGTAAGAGTTTTATAATTCTTAAGAAAGAAGTTTTTTGCGGTGACCTAATGTATATTTACGAGTAATAGAGCTTTTGCACTAAAATAAAAAAGTAAACAAACTTAAGTATAAAGAAGACCATATGTTGCTGAAATTCAGGGAATTAATGTACTTACAAACTTGAAATCCTAAGAATAAATCATTTTGGTTTTACGACATAAAAAATCTGAGGACCGAGAGAAGAATGGAAAATAACTATATTTTATATTAATTGCAGACACATACATAAGATAGTCCCAGAAGTCTTGAATTACATAAAATCTTTCATCTATAGACTAGATTATACGGCTATACGCCTAGACTATAGACTAGACTATTCACTATAGACTAGACTAGACTAGACTAGACTAGACTAGACTAGACTAGACTAGACTATAGACTAGACTATAGACTAGACTATAGACTAGACTATAGACTAGACTATAGA
>NC_060952.1:4101577-4103855 GCF_022045245.1 Lucilia cuprina
TCAGTTCTAGTTTAGTTCTATTTCAGTTCTAGTTCAGTTCTAGTTCAGTTCTAGTTCAGTTCTAGTTCAGTTCTAGTTCAGTTCTAGTTCAGTTCTAGTTCAGTTCTATTTATAAATATATAGAAATATATAAAAATATATTTTTTAATAAAATGTAAAAATACTATTTTACTGATTATTTTTTTTAGCGTGAACAAAGTACTAGCCTGCCAAATATATTAGTTGTTTTATCTCCGTCACCACCGTATCACTCTATATTCCGTTTTATATTCCGCTGTTGTTTTTTTAAGTTTTAAAATATTTTCCATAGAAATGCTTTGGTGTGTTTTTTTTAATAATATTTCGCATAAATCGCACAAAAACACACGCGTGCTGTTGGATCAAAGACATTTTTCCCATAAACTTTTTTAAAACATAAAAAATATTTTTTATGCTCTCCTATGAAAGCATTTGTTTTTTTCTATCGTTTTCAAAATACACTTTTTCATGTTATTTCTGGCATGTTAAATATATTTTTGTTTGTTTTTATCGCAGTTAATGCTTTTATAGACATATTGTTGTTGTTGTAAATAAGGACATGATTAAAATTTTTTACTACGAAAATCTAATGAAAAGTTAAATCCTCCTTTATGGCTGTAACAAGTTTAAAATGTAAAAAAATGTTCATCATGTTAAATAATTTATTTGTTCTTTTGTTTTTTTTTTTAAGAGATGTAATATAATTTAGTTGTTTTTGTTACTTCATATTTAACTTTTAAAACTTTTTTTAAATATTCTGAGAAAATTTATAATTCTATTAAAACCAGTTTAGAATTTTTGTCGAAAGAATTGCATTTTTTATAATGTTTAGCCAAGCAGAAAGACAGACAAAAAACCAGTAATGTTTTTGGAATGCGAATGGGAGATGCTGTGATGGCAATCTAATTTTTAAAATTTTTAATAAATATTTTAAAATAAAGTTAAAAAATGATTAGAACCATATATTTTAAACTAAAAGAGAATTATTAAAATTTTTATTTGTTGGTGTATTTATTTTAAGCAAGCAATGTATTTAATCTCAACTTTTATTTATGATTAATAAATCAAATCATATGGAGTAAAAAATATAATTATCAAACCACTATTAATTATTTAAAAAACCGTGTAAATTAAACATTAAGTGCTAATACATCCATCTTTTTTTCTGTTTCATTTCAAATAATTATATTGTTATCTTTTTTTCTTCTTTTGTCTATAACTAATTTACTCGAAAGCCATATTTAGCCCATTTATTATTACAAATAACTTTGTTTTTTGTTCATAATTATTCAATTTCATTGTTTTATTTTTTATGTCTATTATTAATTATGTCATTATGTAAATATCTCCCTATACATATGAATGTGTGAGAGTTATATGAAGAGGAATTAAATAATAACAATAAAAAAAATTCCATTGTTTTTTTATATCGAAATATATTTAAAATAAAATACGCCTGAATGAACATTAATTATTATACTTAACACGTTGTAAAAAACCGATAATCTGTTAATATTGTCAATTTATGATTCTTAATTGGTCGTAGATAAAATGACAATTATTATATATTCAATAAACTGCAAAAAATTAAATTAAAAAAAAATCACAGAACTATGATTAATTATTCTACATTGTGGCACAAATACAAAGCCATGGGGATTCTGTGTATAGCTTCATGCTGAAATCCTTTTGCATAAAGTTTGTGGCAAAATGAGGAAAATGTAACATACATAAATGTTGGTTAATTTGTCATTTTGCTGACAAATAAGTATATTTTTTTATAAATTATTTTTGATAATTTACCTATATATGAAAATTTGAATTGTAACAAACCTAGTTAAGAGATAACTAATGAAACATTTATTTTGAATTTTTATAAATTTAAATTTGAATTCACTTATATTTAACATTTACACAGTAATATATAAACTAGGTAATATAATAGTACATAAATAGAAATAAAATTTACTAGTCCATATTGGTCTAAACTAGTCTATTATGAAATCCATTGAGTACAACTATTCAATACACAAGTAAAGTTTTAATCAAAACACAAGTACATATTTTGATTAGCTTATAGTCTAGCCAATAGTCTAGGCTATAGTATAGTCTATAGTCTAGTTTTTAGTCTAGTCTTTAGTCTAGTCTTTAATCTAGTCTTTAGTCTAGTCTATAGTCTAGTCTATAGTCTAGTCTATAGTCTAGTCTATAGTCTAGTCTATAGTCTGGTCTATAGTCTAGTCTATAGTCTAGTCTATAG
>NC_060952.1:4103955-4114697 GCF_022045245.1 Lucilia cuprina
CATAGACTAGACATAGACTAGACATAGACTAGACATAGACTAGACATAGACTAGACATAGACTAGACATAGACTAGACATAGACTAGACATAGACTAGACATAGACTGCAATTAGTAGTATGCTTATGTATTCACCATTGTCATTTACGTTAAAGCAGTAACAGCTCAAACATGCTGAATGCCGTTGTATGCATACATAGTATAATATTCTCAACAGCGGTCTGCTTGGCAGTAAGAGACTCAATAGTAAGAATCTTGTTCTTGAAACTACATTCAATATATGGTCGTTATCGCACGTACTATCCAAGAATCTTCTAAACTCTGCTGTCGAATTCTTTCGTGGTTTTATGGTTGGAGAACATCACATCGAATATTTGAGGTTATTTTACAATAACAATGTTGTGACAATCTCAAAAAAAATATGTAATTTATTCCTCTTAACAAATACACAAATATGTATATGTATAGTTATATACACATGTATGTATGTATCAAAATATGTTTGAATACTAAAAATCTTCTAAATGCTTTTATCTTTTTCATCGTCTTTATCTTTAAGGTGTGAGGTTTAAATATGAGTGACATAAGGATGCCACGTTTTTAAGGTAGTTGCAAATATTGCACTACTGCCCTTAGTATCTTTTAAAATTTATTTGAAGATAAAGTTTTCTACTTGTTTTCCATACTTGCTATTTGTGCAAAATTTTGCGGTTCAACAAAAGCACGTCTTCTGCATCCGATGAATTATAATCAGATCATTTCTAACTACATACATACATATGTATACCATAAAACAGTGGAAGTGTGCTCATCGTACTGCTACAAGAAGAAAACTCAACTACAAAGACGATTACCTCAACTGCAACTAACAGTTCTTGTAAAACCAACCTTATTTGTAGATGAAGAAGTTGTCATCTTTGCATTTCATTTTGAATTTTTGTTTTTTCTCCAACAAAATAATTGCAATAAGATGTGAAAGTATTTTTATTTTAATGTTTTGATGAAAAAATAAACGAGAAATACTATTTCTAATAAATAGTTATGGCAGCTTAACGGTGTAAGTTGGATTTTGCTTTACTTTTCTTGCTCCTATAGATTTACTTGATGCTTGACATCGTTTTTTGTTGTTGGTGGAGATGTGTGTTTGAGTTTTGGTGTTTGAGGTAATTTTGACAAATCAAAATGATATTGTTGTAAAACTTTTGTGTAAATTGTAATTGCCTAAAGAAATTCTGTCATTAGATATTAGTTAACCCATTTGGTGTCACATTTGTTGAGACTCTTTTTAAAGGGAAAAAGGAGAATAAGGTTATGTTTTTTCTAAGATAAATTTTGTGATCTACTATAAAATTTTAAAGCATTTCTACGAAAGTATTTTCTATTGAATTTTCGAAAAAGAAACTTTATAGAAAAAGCTTATCGTAGTATCGGTAATAAAATAATATGTTTAAAGCTCTTTTGAAAAATTAATTTAATAAAGCTTGAGAAAAAGGAGAAATACATTTATATCGAAAATTTTAACTATATCAAGCTCCTTAAATATCCTTTTTTGAAAAAAAAAAAAAACTTATTTTATGAATATAAAACTTTAAGAATGGGTATGAACTTCAAGATTTTCGTTCTTCGTACGGTGCAACACAACTCTTCAAAGCAGAAATTTTCTTTGTGATGTTTTAAAAGGGTTAATATAACACAATTTAAGTTTTATCTCAACATTCTTTCAATCTTGAATTAATGTTTATTCTTAGTATAATTTTTTTTTCTCATATCATATCAAGAAGAAACGTTTTATGAGTAATATATGCACATAATTTTCCCCTTTAGTGGACTTCATCTCTAAGGTAACAAGACAAGTGAAATGCATCAGCCAAAACCAGTAAACACAAGCAGTCAAATGATATAAAATCTCTTACAACACATACATATACCAACAATGAAGCATGTGTGAGTGATGTCTGATTGTATGTTAGAGTGCAGGGGAACGTAAGTGACTATATGTGACTTATCTGTCAGGGATAGAATGGCATGGCAACCATAACCAACAACCCAACCATGTGTAATCACTTAAAGGATTTTTGGTTCCACAATTTATATGTATTTACTATAGCTACTACTAGTACTACTGACTGATGCTACTGTCTCCTCTTTTAGCTACTACAAATGTATGAACATATCTGTCTCCTATAGCTTTAAATTGTGAAACACCCGTATTAAGCAAAAAAAAAAAAAAAAATATGTCCTTTTTTAAAAAAGAAACTACATCCACTTGTTTCTAAGTACATATGTGTATTTATACAAATATGTTTTGTTTGTGTAAGTGTATTGTTGTATACTGTTTTTATATTATGTTAAACTGTATATGTATGTATTTATTGCTATAAAAATAATAATTTTTATACTTTAAATAATACTCATACTCAACTATATATTGTATGCACATATGTATGTGCAACATTTTGTGTCCTCTACTTTTTATTCTTATACTACTGTTTATTCATTTGAATGCAATGGTGGTGTTGAGTGTTAAAATAAATAAAAATAAACAACTTGGAACAAATTTTACATTAAACAAACTTGTAACAAAGAGATTTTATTTTTTTTGTCTACAGCAGTATGTAGTCATACCACCCACTCCAGCACAGAGGACAATATTATGTTTGGGAAAAAAATGTGTTAAAGTAGATATTGCAGTTATAATGTTATACAAGTATTACGTATACAAAACGTGTATTATATAAGGAATATGTTTAGGTTCCTCTCTCGACTTTGTATGCCCCGACGTGGCAAAATATTGTAACATGTTCTTCTTTTTATACCCTACATTATATTGTGTTGATATTTACAACGTAACTAAATGAAAGTCATAATTAGGAAAATCAAAAATATGTACTAAAAATATACTGGAGAGCAAAGGAGCAACGGCCCAACAGAGGCCAAGGGGTATATTAGCCCCACCTGTGCGATTGATGCGATGTTTTCGAAATGGGTCTCTAACAATCAGTTTTTCTGAGCTCATCACGAGAATAATAATTAAAATCTGTGTTAGTATATTTCTGGTCCGCAAAACGACTTTTATGGCATTATATAGCTAAAATAATATATCTCTTAAACCCAATAAAAAATCATTTTGATGACCGAACATAAACTCTAAAAGAATTTTAAAATTATTTTTCCCAAAATCAGCTGAAAGTTACTGAACTATTGATATATATTAAAAAAGTTTGCAGAATTTTTTTTTAATATTGTACTAATATATATATCAAAATTTTCTATCGATGGTAATGAACTGAGGCCCCTTTTGAATGTAGTATTTTTTTGTAATGTAAACCTATTGACAGCATTTTCTATATAAGAATCTTAAAAACGCCGTTTCAAAGGACACTCTAAGGTATGTCCTTCTTAGGTAAAATTCAAGAGAAATATATAGTCATAACAGATGTAGGACATCTTATGATCGGCCTGGTACAACTTACTTGTTTTTTATTTTGTTTGTTTCTTGGAGAGTAAAGTTAAATTTATGAAGAACTGATGTGATTTTGTTTAACAATTTTTGTATTTCTTTTTGTTTTTTTTTACTTTTTTGCTCTACTTCGAACATTGTCTTGATAACGAGGACTAACACTAAAGGGATATCAGACTTTTGTGTGGGTGATGATGAGAACGTTAAAGATAAGAATGGAAAATGATGAAAGGTAGTCAGCCAGTTATTAAATATATGTTGTCTAAAAACATACACTGTTTTCATGGAAGTGAATGCTCATGTTGTTATGTATATTTAGCAGACTAGACAAACATGTTACTAAGGACAATTGAAAATTTTTTTGGAATTCTCTAGTGTGATAATTTCGAAAGAAACTATATATATCATTGTTTTAGTAGATTCCGTATAATACTTTTGCAACAGTACTTTTTCAAAAAGTCTGTTATTGTATTCCTCTTTTAAGCTTGAAGATTTTGTCAGTCGCAAAGATATCCTTTAAAATAGGTATTAACAAAGTAAATGTGTAGTCCTCAAAAATAATTATTTAATATTTTTAAAATCGCTTTCCACCCTCGTTTATAACCAACTAACAGACTTCTTTTCTATTTATATAGTGGTATTAACAACAACAGAAAGCAGTAGACGTAAAATTAACAAACATAAAGAAAAAAGTAAACTTGATGCTATTTCTCAATTAAAACCAAAAATAAAAGAGTTTTTCAACAATAAAGACATTCTTTTCTTTTTACAAGTTTATTTTTTTTTTTTTTTTTTTTTTTTGTCACTCTCTCATCTTTCAACAAGTATGTGTATGTGGATGTTCTTAAACATCTTCTTTTGTCTTTTTACCAAAATAAAAGAAACAAAGATTTGTATTATTACTATATGTATATGTATGACTCTCTACTATATATACATGCAAATAGCTTTTTCATCTTCTCAGCACATTTTTCTTTTCATAATACGAACAAAAAAACAGAATTACAAGAAGAAAGGCGAAAAAAGAAGAATGTTTTACCAAAAGAAATTGTGCTGATGAACGAACATTTTGTTATTGTGTTTGTCCTCTTAATTTTAACACACTTAAAAGTATACACGGTTGATTTATTTACCATTCCACACCACTCCAAGCTGCCAAGAATCTTCTCATTTCATCTTCTTGTTAAAATGTTTTAAATTAAAAGTGTGCGTGTGTGGATGTGCGTAAGAGTAATAGTGGTATTTTCTATAGACTTCAGTTTAAAGTGAATGTCCTTATCCTTACAATTTATAGACGTTAAACAGAAGAGTACCATTAAAATTTTTTGTTCACTAGCAAACAAACATACATTTTACTCTATATACTCTGACTTAATTCAATTTCAATTTTGATGAAAATTGAAAGCAACCCAGCAACCTAATTAAATTCACAAAACAATCAAGCTCTTATATACACACATTCATTCTCAAAATTTTGCACATATGTATGTATTGTGATGAATTCAACAGTGGTAGGCAAGTGAGTTACAGTATTTTCCAATACAGGTCTTATTTAGAGTAAAAACATTTTAATCTGTTGAATATTGGTAATTGTATGGAAGTGAAATTTAAAATAGATAACTTCAGAAATATTTCATTCTACTGGAAATTGTTTAAGACCCAAACTTAAAGAATATTACATTTAAATCTACTTAAAAAGCTTTCAATAGATATTTATTAATACAAACTAAAAATTAGAACTGAAGAAGAACTGAACAAGAACTAAACTAGAACTGAACTAGACTTGACGAAATCAAGAACTCCCGTAATCAAGAACTCCCGTAAAATAGTTTTTCTATCTAAATTAAAGATTCTCTCCACCATTTTGTTTCAGAACATAGCAACTCCGCCATAAGAAGATTGTCTTCCAAATATCATCAACTCAGTAAACCATCGCTTCAAAGAAAACTGCATTACAATCTGAACTACATACAAAAAAGAATCAATTATTATATTGTCATTAAAATCAAACCCACTGTTAAATACCTTTAAATTATCATTAACATAAATCAAGATACTTTTAAAAATATATCACAACACCTTTGTGACACATTGCAAAATATAAACATCGTACGTACATCAAAAATTCGCGCGAAAAAATTAAAAACAATAGCTTTTGGAGAAAAACAAAACAGGCAATAAATTTTAAAAGCATCAAAAACAAGCCAATACCACTGAGCTGGTTTCAACTACTCAAATATTCATTTAGCCATTCACTCAGTCGTTTGTAAACTTATTCCCTCGCGAACTTAACTGTTTTCTGGTATACCAGTGAGTATGTGTATATGCAACACACTTATCACTCATACGTTTAGGTGGCACATTTAACTTTCCAAAAGCCAGTGAGTGCGTGTGTTTAAAGTGCTTCAATTCCCTATTTATTTGTTAAGTGAAGAAGTGAAACAAGTGTGTATGTGTGTGAAAGAGAGTTTACATAACGGAGTGTGTTTGTAGTAAAAAGCCTTGACTGAACTAGAAAAGCCAAGTTATCATGTCAAACCACTTACATACTAGACACATTTATTTTCATTTTACCGTTCTTCTTTTTTCTAATTTTGTTGCTATTTTCAAATATCTCTTGAAATTAACTGCTTCGTTACACGTGCTCTCGAATAACATGATCATACCATTACACACACACTTATGGTACATATGTATGTAATATTTGTGTTGTAAAAGCGATGACAACGACTTGATTGTTGTTTGTTGGTAGTTTAGCTGTAGTTGTTGCAGCCAAAACTACTCTAGTAATTTGTGCGAAAGTTTGTAGGTTCCACTGATGTTATCTTCTATTCCTCTTGTTCAGAGTTTGTATGTAAAACGAGTTGTTAGATATACATATTTTAAAGTTTAAATAACTCAGTCGTGCATCCATTGGTTACTTTTCTAATTCCATTATATTCGTTTCTTTTTTGTCGCTATACTTTGTTTGTGTCTACTGTCTCCCTATTGTTTCCTAATAAAAGGCAGTGACACACTTAATAAATGAAACACCGTTTGGAACACAATTACAATGAGAAATACACAGACATAAATACATTTTAAAAACATGCCAAAAATATCATTGCGTTGATGTTAAAGAGAAGAGGACTCTTTCAAATCGATTTAAATACAAAACAGAACTGAACTAGAACTGAACAAGAACTGAACTAGAACTGAATTAGAACTTAACTAGAATTGAACTAGAACTGAACTAGAACTGAACTAGAACTGAACTAGAACTGAACTAGAACTGAACTAGAACTGAACTAGAACTGAACTAGAACTGAACTAGAGCTGAACTAGAACTGAACTAGAACTGAACTAGAACTGAACTAGAACTGAACTGGAACTGAACTAGAATTAAACTAAAACTGAACTAGAACTGAACCATTACTTCAAAATATACTTTTATTAGCATAAATTCATTCATCGCTTTGTTACCTAAGCAACACATTGTTAAACAAGTTCACAACACCTCAATACATTTGCAGTTTTTGGCTATAAATTTATACATACATATATAAATGCATATTCATGTTATTTTTTATCTATTTCTTTATAAAATGTTGATAAATAAAAACATGAATGTGAAAAATACAATTTTTTTAAGGCAAAAAGTTTACCATTATTTATAATTTCAACATTCCTTCAGTAAAAAAGTAAATAGATAATACTTTATTTAGATAAAAGGAAATGAATGCTAACAAATAGTTATAAACATGGAACAAATAAACATAGTAATATCACAATAAATATGAATTGTTTCTAGATAATATGCGAGTACTTTGAGTCAAAATGTTACTCAAATAGTTACAATAACAAAATATAAGTAAAATTTTTACTGGAAAACAATGTATATAAAAAAATTATAAAAATGTTTTACTCGTTGAAAGAAAATTAAAATTTTATATCCATTTAGACTTATAAAAAATATAACCTTATTACATATTTTTCTAAATATACATATTTATAAATAGCATGTTTATTACCAATTCTACATTCAACATTATATTGTTTATACTTATGTGTGAGTTAAAAATTTGCAACATTTTTAAATAAAAACAAACCACACTTAATATTAATATATCTCTGACAATAAATGTCTTGCTTGACAAAATAATTCAATGGTCTTAATTCAGTGACAATAGCAAATAAATATTTAATGATTAAAAAATTTAAAACAGGAAATCTTTTAACACTTTGCAAACATTTGACAATTAATTACATCTGTGCATACACACGCACGCACACACTTCTATACGCTCTGATTAAAAAGCACAAAGTAATATGAATTCTGTGAAATGAATAGCGTTAAAAAATCCCTGTTTCAATGGAAAACAAATTAATTAATAATTTTTATTTTTTTGTTAATTCTTCTTTTATACACACACACACACACACTTACGAGTATAACATATAAAAATGCTGTTAATATTGACTTTGGTTGCGGTTGTCTTGATTAATCAGGACATCAATCATTAAATGTTGTTTTTTTTGCACGGCGCAGTGTTGGTATTTGTATGTTTGTGAATAAGTTTGAGATTTTTTCATTAATATTTTTATTATTAATTATTATTATTTACAAATTACCTGCCGGTAATGACGATATTGACAATTACACCAACAAACAGAAATGATGGTGATGATGACGTTGATCTTATTCAAGGTCATTTTGTTATTGTTTTTTGCCTGTTCACTGAGTTTTGCTGCTGCTGTTAGTTGTTGTAATTAAAATTTTCTGCTGCTGCCGATTTGACGTAGTATAATCATTGCTGATATAAAAACGACAATTTTATACAAACAGATAAATTCATTCGACTGTGAGTGTGTGAAAATGTCGAAATAATTATGAAATGTGTACAACAAATCGGAGCATACGAAATGGAATACAGGAGCATTTTACAGTAAGATACAAAAGTACTAACCCAATTTGTTTTCTTATTTTCAATTTAGCTCTTATTCCTACTGTCACTGAAGTATTAATAAAAAAATATGAAAAATTATAATTGTTTCTTAAAAAAAAGTTATATTTTTAATCAGAAATTAAGTTGCTGGAAAAATATTAATATGTACTATACATATTTAAATATAAATTTCAATTATTATTAAAATAAGTACTTGTTTGGTAGGTGTACAAGTGAGCGAATTATTCACTCAGGCATTCTAGCAAAAAATATACTGTTGTTTTTGCTGAATTGCTATAATAATGTGCCACATACCACAAATTAAAAATATTTATAATGAAATGAAATATTAACTCTTTATGAACCCTAAAAAGATAAAAAACAGTGAGTTAAAAATATGAAAAAATATAAAAAAAATCATCACTTTATGCTGACATAGACATACCAAAATAAAATATTAACTCTGAAATACCAGGGACTTAGACTAAACTAAGGCTGGACTAATATTATACATATGTATATGTAAGTATGTATGTATATTGATTTTGCTCCACTGTGTGATTTTTTTGTATAAGTATTAATTACGAATTTTCATAAAATATCAAACTTCCCTAAAAAAAATAAAAAATAACATTAATTTAATACATTAAAATATACACCTACATACATATGTATATCAAAAGTTAAAATTATAACAAGATTATAGTTATAGTTAACATTTTATCATTATAAGTATGTAATTTTAAATAATCCAGTTTTCTAATAATTTAAAATAAATGACAAAATATTAAATAATTTATAAACCACCAGCTACAATAATTTAATGTAGTAGCATTTGTTAATAAATAAATTAAAAAAAGAATTTTCATAAATAATATAAATTGTTTAAATTAAAATGGAAATGGACACTTCTATATGTATGAGCAATAAACCAGAACATGTCCTATATAGAATCTACAAAAATGTTTTAAAAAAGTATTTATAGTGTTTAAGCAAACAGAGTTGCAAATATTATTAATATTTGTATGTATGCATATAATATAAAACGATTTAAAATAAATATGCGTACCCTAAACCACATTTAAAAATTAACACATATTTGGGTTGTTTCAAAGTATTGCATTTTAAAATTTAGTTAAATTTTCACTAAAAAACAATATTATCAAAAAAATAAGTACAAGATACTTTAGTATTAATAATAAAAAGATTTTCCAAATTACTTATTGTAGAAGTAAATATACAGCAACTAAAATTCGTTTATTTTAACAAAAAAAAATATACATACATATATATTTTTGGTGGTCGATTTATTTATTTTATTGGTCAAAATTTATCACATGTTTATATATATTTTTATTGTTGTTTGTGTATATTTGTATATTTAAAACACAATTAAACATTATTGGTAATCCAATTATGCAACAATTTATTTAACAACTGCAATAAAATAAACAAGAACAACAGTAATGTGAACAAGAACACTATTTAAAATTTTACACAAACATATACATAAAAACCACCCGCAATGACACAACAACTTCACAAATTCATACAAAACTTTAACAACAAAATGACCGAAGTAGAGCCAATGAATTAATGAATGAGTGAGATTGGAACGGAAAAGGAAACGGACGTAAAAACAGATGTTATTTGTGTTAGTTTAATAGTATGAGTGTTAAATTTAAAACACACACAGAAACGATTACAAGGACTAAGTATTATTAGTAAAATGTGTGTACAATTGTAAAAATGTAAATGTCCTTGCATATATATATGAGTAGTTTTATATGAGAGTTTATTTAGTTGTTGCTAGTAGTATTATTGTTGTTTTATTGCTGGTATATGTGAGTATGTTAGTTTGTCCGCCTGTGCAGCATAAGTTTTGTACTTTCAATTTTGAGGTCTTAATGAAATCATAAAAAACGAAAGAGAATGAGAGAATTCAATTGGTATTTTAAATTGATTACTGTTTGACCACAAAGTTGACATTGTTGCCACAAGTGGCCACACGTGCGTGTACATGCATGATTTTAGTAGATTGCATTGTCATTCATTTATTTGTTACCATCTTTTTATCTGGGTGTAGAAATGTATGCGGCACATACGTTATTTTACAATAAAAAGCAAATAGTTTTAAAACTTTTAAACTATATTTGCACAAAATTAAATTTTATGTTACAATTATGAATACAAGTGGAATTAGAAATAAAGTTTAGGATGTCGCATATAATAAATTTGAGTAACTTAATAAGACACAGACTAGACATAGACTAGACATAGACTAGA
Source organism: Lucilia cuprina (assembly GCF_022045245.1). Classification (NCBI taxonomy): domain Eukaryota; kingdom Metazoa; phylum Arthropoda; class Insecta; order Diptera; family Calliphoridae; genus Lucilia; species Lucilia cuprina. The sequence goes on from NC_060952.1 coordinate 4,114,627, forward strand.
CATAGACTAGACATAGACTAGACATAGACTAGACATAGACTAGACATAGACTAGACATAGACTAGACATAG
>NC_060952.1:4114797-4220941 GCF_022045245.1 Lucilia cuprina
GTTAGTCAAGTGAAACGATATTTGAATGTGTTTTCACGATTTTTTCCCACTATTCTTTTCCTAAGTTTTCAAAAGAAAACTTGCAGCACACTAAACTTTGATTTATTATTATAAATTTTATATATATATTTGATTTATTATTATAAAAAACGTAGGCACAAAACTTGTTAAAATTCATGGTCAATAGTGTCAAACGTTGTAAACTACGTTTGTAAATATTGACAGCATTGTCTGACAACATTTTGTTTTCGTACGTATGTATACGTACTTTGACAACGGATGTTATTGAAAAATTATAAACACATTAGTGTCAATTCGGTAACTGGCGTGTATAATTTAGAATCGTATTTTTCGATGTGTATAGTATTTATTGGTTTTTAAGCCATTAATAACTTTAACAGGTCAGTAGTAGTAATAAAATGAAATAGAAAATTATTAAATACTAAGACATATTGAATTACTTCACTCACTAATTCAACAGCTAGAAATATGTGCTTATCTATCAAAAGTTATTTAAATGTCTTTGAAATTAAATATTAATTAATTTAATATCTATCTAGCCATTATTCATCGTCACTAAAAATTTGTCAATTCATTAACATCGACGTATGCCAGTTTGTATATTATTAATATATTTGCCGAAAAGCAAACCTGATTTTAAAGCAAATTTGATAACAAAATTAATAAAAATATAAAAATCATGTTAAGCAAACACGTGAATAGTTTATGGCAATAAAAACCCATCAACTAAACATTTAAAAAATATCTTAAAAGCAATATTTCAGCAACAACTATGCTTATTGTCAAAAGTAGAACAACATATAAATTTGTGAACAGCTAAAACAGAATCTTTATTTTTAAATGAAAGTAAACTTTTTAAACACACTATACTTTAGTTTTATAAATATTCTATCAAATTAACCATTAATCTTGTTTTAATTTGTAGAATTTAAAAGCTAGAGTTGGTTTCTTTTTACAAAAACAAATTTATATTTTTGTTAAAATTATTTCAGTAGTTTAATTAGTCAATAACAACAACTCTACGAGGAAGGTTGGAAGTTTTGGTATTTTAGCAAATATAAAAAATACAAAAAATGTTTACTCTTAAATTCTATTGTTTAACAATATTTATCTGTGGCCTATATTGTTTACAAAATGTACAAAGTGATTTACAAATTTCACCAGAAAATATAGAATATGCTGTCGCACGTATTTCGAGTAGAGAAAGAGCAGTGCATTTGAAAAGTCCGCCATATTTTGGACATGCCTCCAAATTTAATTTACAAACTCTAATTGAAAGAAAATCCAAAGTAGAACAACAACAGCCACAACATGATGTTGAGGACATGCCACAAACTGCAGCAGATAATCAAGAAATACTTAGTGGTAACAAAAATAACAAGAAACTAAATATAAAAAATTTTAACAAGAAAATGGAGGCAAATGCACAGTCATCAACTTTAAGCCAACAACATGAAATTAAATCAAATGAAGAAGAATTGGAAGAACAGGAACCAACGGAACAGCAGCTGGAAGAAGTAGAGGCAAAACCAATAATACAAAATGGTGTTAATCAACCACATAATCATCAAAATCAGCAACATTTAACAGTCAATCAAGTTGAAGTGAGGCAACAGCTGTTGCCGCCGCCGCATCATTTTAAATTGTTAAATGTGGTGAATCATAGAAATAAAAGACAGACTCATGCTGAGAACAGCCATAATAACAATAACAATGGAAATCAACAACAACAACAGCAACAGCAGAAATACTCCACAATTACCATTCAATATTATCCACAGCAGCAGGAACAAACAGTCGTAGAATACCAGCTGCAAGAACAGCAACCACAACAATATCAATTACAATACTATCAAACAAGTCAGAGTTCCAACCAGCAACAATTTCAACAAAATCACAACAATATTGAACTAATTGTAAATGGAAATAGTTTGTCAACATTTCCACAATCAACAACAAAAGTAACGGCAGCTATGACAATGCCAATCCCTTTGCCAATAGTAACAACATCAACACCGAAACCCTTACCACAATTTACAACTTTAATCAACAGCTCTCCATTATCCCCGTCATTATCTACATCATCAATGGACAATTCTATCAAACCTCTCTTGCCTCTAGAAGTAATGTAAGTTTCTTTTTTGTCTTTTTCTAAACAAACACTAATTTGTAAGAAAAAATTCCCTTTAATTTTTGTTTTATTTGTTCTTAATCAATAGTAAAGACGTAAATGCTGACAACACCACTCTACCTCCCCGCACTGTTTGTAGAGTATGTTGTATAACAAATGAGTTTTCCTGCTCAAGCTGCTGTGACGGTACACCTCTATTAAATGCACAAACTTTAAAAACTTTGGGTGGTTAGTTTGCTTATCTTTTGAGTTGGTTTGCATAGTATTTTTAAGATATTTTATCTTTATGTATCAAGTAATAATGAGAATTTTGCTCATCTGTTAAATAAAATAAATTTAATGAATTTCAACTTAATCTCACATTGTTTGCAGTTTCTACTAAGCGGTGATCGCCACCAATAGATATAGATATAGATATAATAAACATAGGCATAGAAGAAGCCTTAGTTTCTCATATTTTCCACACAATCTCTTTATGATGATCACTGTTTCAAAACAACCATATACGAAATAACAAAAAAAAACTAAATTTTGGTTTAAATATCCGGTAATCATAAAATCTAGTTTGCTTATAATACAGTAAATTAGTTTAACATAATTTTGAATTTGTCATCCTACTATTTTTAAATTTGAACTATAGTTCTGGTTCTGGAATTATTAATTATAAATCTATTGCAATAAACTTTAAAGTTTTAAGTTGTTATATGAAACCTGAAAGTATGCTAGTTATTTCAGCTGCTGTAGCTCACAAGCAATAATAACTTAATTGAATTAATGCTTCAGTCGACTTAGGCGACTATCGTTTGGTAGGCATATTAAGCTTTTTGTATAAACTTAATACAATATTAATAACTAAAAGAAACTCTATATAATGTTATATTCACTTTAGTACTTAATTCATATGGGAGGTGCCACACTCTCTATGCCTAGTCCTGCTATGCTGTTATCCATATGTATAAAATAATAAAAATTTAAGTTTATAAAATGAAAATTAAAAATGCGATAATACGCAAGACAAACACTTTAAAAAGATATAAATAAAAAAGAAAAAAATAACTCTAGATTATGTAAAATAAACCCAAGGTCAGTTAATTTGAAACACTTCAGCCATATATCATCGATAATACACTGGCTGAATAATCATGTATTTGGAAAATTTCTATGAAGGCTATACAAACAAGAGCCAAAAAAAAGAAAACAACAAAGTCAACAAGTTCAAACAAAGAGCCATAAATCAAGTACAAGAAACAAAAGATACTAAAGCTAAAACTCAGAACAAATTTACAAACTTTAAGAGAAAATCAAGAAGAAAATTCAAATATTAAAGCAACAACATAAATATAGATTTCTATTGGCAATAACAACAGAAACAAAGTATCAACAGTTTAGTCGGCTGCAAAGAGAAACTTTAACAAGAATTTTAATACAATAAAATCATCAAGTTTGTAACAGCAACAACAGCAAAAAAAAACCAGCAATGTGAAAACATTGACAGCAACAACAGCTAAACAAATGGTGTAAATCAACCACAAAATCGTCAAGATCAACAGCATTGAACAAATTTAGTCTACACGCAGCTTTTAACAGTCAATCAAGCAGGAATAAAACAATTCCAATGACAGCAGCAACAACAATAGCAAAAAACAACATTAGCAATAACAATATAAAACAAAAGCAACAAAAAAAAAACAGGCAAATGCGAAGATAAAGAGACATAGAAAGCAACAGCTGTCACAGCAACTTTTCAAATTGGCAAATGTGGTAAACGATAGAAATGAACGACAAACTGTTAACAGCAACATTGCCAGCAACAACAACTAAAACTACAGCAATCAGAAACAATACAATAAGTATTCACATCACCAACGAATCAACCAACCAATTCAACAAACTACCAGCGTCATCAGCAGCAACAATAACAAAACTACAACAAATACATATTGAACTAATTGTAAATGGAAATAGTTTGTCAACATTTCCATCATCAACGACAACAATCACTACAACACATCTATACACTCTGAACAGTATAGAGCCAATGATAGTGATAAACAAAATGCGGATGTAGTGATGATGCTGCAGTACAACATTAATAGGAACTAACCATATCATTCACCCACCAAACTCTAGGTTTAAATGAAGTATATCCATATTTTCATCATCATCAGCATCTAGAGTTAAAAATATCTTTTTTTTAAACTCTTTACAATTTTAATGTGTGTTGAGTATTTTGCTCACAAGTATGCAATTTTCCTACTCGTTAAAAAGTTGTTGTTCCTTGGATGTAGGTAGATAAAGAAATAGAAGTAATTTTAAATGCGCTGAAACATTACCAGAATTGGTCATTGAGTCAGCATGATGATGAGCACTAAATTGTTGCATTCGAAATGATGTTGGTCGGACGGTTTTAAATGATGTTAGTTTTTTTCCGTTAAAATAGTTTTTAAAATGATAGACGAGAAGTGATATGTGTATGTGTGCGTGCTTTTACTACAGGAGGAGAGTATTATAAATTTTTTAAAAACATTGTAATTAGGTTTAAAATGTTATTGTACTTTTTTGTGACTTGTCCATAGACTATTCCAAGTCCTTTGAGTAGTACATCGAATAGTTCCTAAGCTAAATGTTTGACTAGTTCTTAGTTGTAAAACTAGTCCTTATACTAAACTTGTCTCAGACTAGTCCCAGGACATGTTATAAGACTTGTCCTTTCAAGTCATTATATTTGTTTTCAGACTAATTCTCTGACAAGTCTTTGCATTAGTTCTCAGACAACTTTTTAGACTCTACCTTTTGACAAGATACTTGAATTATCCTTCGACTAGCTCATCAACTAGTTCCTAGATCACTTGTTAGACTAGTCCTTAGATTAGACCTTATACTTGTTCTAAGACTAATCCTTAGTCTAGTTCCTACCAGATGTTAGACTAGTATGAAGTTTATTTTTTAGGTAAGTTATTAGATTAATTCTGAGACAAGTCCTTACATTTGTACTTAGACAAGTTTTCAGACCCACACTGCTTAGAAAAAAATCATTATGCCAGTCTTAAAACAATTATTTAGAGATGTCCTTACATAAGACATTAAATAAGTCCTTAAAGTAGGAAATAGAACAGTCTTTAAGTAATTTATCAAACCAGTCCTTCTAGTAGTTCTTACTTTTTTATTAGAGCAAAGACTTTTATTTTTACTGTATAGTATATAGATTAATTAATAAATAAAGGAACAAGTAATCTGATACAATTGATCTTAAAAAGTACTATTTGAATAAAAAGTTGGTACTATTTAGTTATTTTAAATCTCCATCCATAATTACAATCCTTCACAGAACAAATAACAATAAACTCTACAATAGATTATTTCTGTTGGATAAAATAACTGCATCCTGTGGTAAAGCGCAGGAGTGAGATCTCCGTTAATCACTTAGAGACACAAAAGTAATGAATGATTTAATTTCTATACAACAATCGAAATAAATTATTATAAATTTTACAAATCCTATTATTCAGTTCATCAAAATTTTAATTCCTTACTCAATTTCACTACCTTTGCAAGTTAAATTTTCTCTACAATCTTTACACATTTCTATAAACCGTAAGTGTGTCTAAATTTTTTCTACATAAAAGAGTCATTCATACCAACAAAAATGGCAACTAATAAACATCATCATATGGAGCACGTAATTAAACGCGTGATGCATAAAAATGTGAAATAAGAAATATGTGTTTTCCCAAAAAAAAAAAAATAGAGATCAGCATGAAGCAAAAAATTCAACATTTGTTTTTGCCGTATACAAAATGCACAATCATTTACAAACATTTAACTAGGTAAGTCATATAAAGGTCATATAGGTCAAAGGAATACTAACAAAAATTAACCAACACAAACACACACTCATACACACAAATAAATATCAACATTGTAATTTTTGTTTTGTTGCTAGAAAAAATTACATATAACAACGACTAAGCAAGCAGCAAATGGTAACCAAAAAAAATATAAACCTAAAATTTTATTACAACTTTGTATGTATGCTAAAAGTAGAGAGTAATAGAAAGGACATTAACTTTGCGCTAAGTTGAAAACCACATTTTTATTATAAGGATAATTAATAGTAGATTTCCACAAACGTACACACACACACAAACCCATTAACTTGTTTAGTCCTAGTACGAATGCAAACACTCATACACACATTTTTACAACCACAATATATTAAACTCATAGAAGAAGTCATACATATGCATGAGTTTTAAGTTGATGCTGATATAGTTGTTAAAGTGAGGAGCAAAAATGGGAAGATTTCGTCTGTATGAACAGACTAAATAGTCTTATATAGAAAACTATTGTTTGTACGAACACAGTTTTCTACAAATAACTTTAGGCTTAAAAACAGTTTTCTATAAAACACTTTAGTCACAAGCGAACACAATTTTCAATAGAAAACTTTAGTTTGTGTGAACATAGTTTTATATAGAAATATTTATTCTGTGTGCATACAGTTTTCTATAGAAATCTTATGTCTGTGTTAACAAAGTTTTTTAGGGAAATATTAGGTTGTGTGAACATAGCTAAAGATTTCTATGGATATATAAAGTCTGAGGGAACACATTTTTATATAAAAAACTTTAGTCTGTGTGAACATAGCTGATAAGTTTTCAAAATTTGTCTATAGAAAACTATGTTTACACAGATAAAATTTTGCTATGTTTCCACAGACTACAGTTTTTTATATAAAAAAGTGTTCACACAGATGTTATATTTCCATAGAAATCTTTAGTCTGTGTAAATAAAATTTTTCAGACAAAACTTTAGCCTGTGTAATCAAAATTTGCTAGTAATTTAGTTAGTGTAAACACAGTTTTTTTATAGAAAACTTTAGATTGTGTTAACACAGTTTTCTATACAAAACTTTAATCAGTGTTAACATAGTTTTCTATAGCAAAATTTTATCTGAGTGAACACAGTTTTTGTATATATCCAATGCCGTAGTTCTTGTCAGTGTGAACACAATTTTTTATAGAAATCTTTAGTCAGATATTTATATAGAGTTAGATATATATGTTCACATAAACTATAGTTTATGTGAACATATATAGGTAAATGTAGAAAATTTTAAGAAGGGAATCTTTGTTTTTAGATTTAATTTTCGTAACACCAAATTTTTTCTCCACTGTCCTAACATATCCTTATAAGTACCAAAAAATATATCTCTGTATAAACATGTTTGTGTACGTAATAAAGTAAATCCTAAATATTATTATACATTTTATGAAATTAAGTTGCAAAAAAGCAACCAGGAGACGTAATAAAAAAATCTAGCCAAAAAAAAATAGAATGAAAGAAATAATAAACTTGGGGTTACACCAATTCAACACATGAAAATTATGTTGCAAATTTACAGTCACACACTGAGCTAAACATTTACGAGCGGTGGCAAAAACCAGCAGAAGGGTAGATTATATTTACTGAACTCGTATACAACTCGTTTACGAGTATTTCCCAACCACAGTCTTATTAATAATTAAAATTTGTTTAAAAACAAACGGGCAAAAAAAAAACAGAAATCCACTTCTAAACTCGTACACAAATTTCATCAGAATCAGCATCAGCAGCGGTAAGTAGCATCAACATATATGTATGTATATTCGTATCTAGAGTACGATGAGTGCAATAAAATATTTTTAAATAGAATAAAATAAGTAAAGAAAAAACTAAAACAATTTTACAAATTCGTATGTATAGAGAAGTTTTTCTTTTCTATTATTTAGCTCCTAATTTAAATTAGTTGCCTGCCCTAACATCTTTCTTTACGGCAACAAAAAGATGAAAATCATTTATATAAACTACAACACTTTTGCTGCAACAACAGCAGCAAGTGTAGCAAACCACATGCATATTGACACACACGCATAAACACAAATGAAAATGCATTTAAAGGAGCACTAATACATTTATAGGAAAATATTTATTATGAGAAACAATAGGAATTAATACACGGGAAGAAATTTTACTATTGATTTTATGGTGTCTGTCTATCGGTTGATTGGTTGTTCAATAGAATTTTAGGAAATCTCATGCTTAGATGTTTTTTTAAATAAAGTCCGTATTATTGGTAATAGCTCATGATCTAGCTTTTTATAATATTTCGAAAAGTAAATATTTATCTGCTAATAACTAAAACACTAGCTAATCTTTTCTCTCGGTGCATCCAAAAGAATATAAAAGAATTCTTAAAAAATCTGCGGGGGAAAAACTAGAAAATCTCCTATTTTGTATGTATTTTGCATAGAATCTTTAACTTTTTTTCCACAGGAAATGGAAAAATATAAACAACATATAAATGTGGTACACACACGCCTCTAGGATATGCACCGGATGAGCGAATTCAACTTTATTACCGGCAACTACAAACACAATCAGAAGCAGCTAAGCAAAGCTAGACTTAAATGTTGTTGCTCTTGTTAAAAATACTCAACACAAATGCAAACACTCACTCTCCGACATACATCCTTATTACAAAAATGCTTACTGTTTGTTCGCTAGTAAAAGTGCATGTGTAGAGACGGTATACATATTAAGAATTACAAAAACTAAAAAAAAAATAAAACAAAAACTAGAACTATAAAAAACTAGCGAAAACTATGTATTCATTTGAAAATATTCTTCTTTAGCTATGCATTCACAGAAACTCATTTATACTCATACACATTGTTGAACATACAACAAACTTAGACACACTTACATTAGAGTCCTCTATTTTTTCCCATACATACATATGTAGTGTTAAAATTCTAGAGAATAATTTGCTTGTACTAGAATGAGTAAGAGTTGCTCGTTTAGCATGTAATTTATTTTACCAAATAATATATTCGACTTTAGTTTTTCATTGTATTCTTTTACATACAAACATACATGTATACCGAAATACTCATACATAAATAAATATAAACAATATATATTTTTCATGCCGTATGCATAGTTTTCATCATTGTGGTAGAATAACAGAGTTGATCTACATACACACATTCATTCATTCGTTCGTTCAGTTCATTCGTGCATTCAAACTTTCACACTTTAACTATTGGATGAGAGAAAAGGCACAGTTTGCTTTATGGAAAAATTCGTGTCAAGTGACCTTTCTTTAAAAATCGATGTCTTCCAATTTGGATGAAATTTTCACCAAGGATGGAACTATGGGATTATAGGCTAGCAAAAAAAAAAACATTTTTTAACAAAAATTAAAAAAAAAGAAAAAAATATATATATATATATATATATATATATATATATATAATATATATATATATATATATATATATATATATATATATATATATATATATATATAATATATATAATATATATATATATATAATATATATATATATATATATTATATATAATATATAATATATATATATATATATATATAATATATATATATATAATATATTTAAAAAATTTAAAAATATTCAAAAAAGTTTTTTTTTAATAATGAAGAAATAGCTATCTGAACTCCATTAGACAATTTTTACTAGGACCAATAGGTGAAAATTTACATGTTTTGCTCTGTAAGAACAAATTTTTCCAATAAAAATCTTTGCTTTATATGAAAAATTTCCTATAGAGATATTTGCTATGTGTATTTTGTTCGGTACGAACACAGTTTTCTATACAAAACATTGTTATATATTAACACAGTTTTTAAAAGAAAAGTTACTCTGTATGCAGAACTTTGCTCTATATGTACTCAGTTTTTAATACAAACCCTTGCTCACTATAATCATAATTTCCTGTAGAAAACTTTGCTCTTTAAAAACAAAGTTTTCTTTAGAAAAACTTGCTCTGTAGAAAACTTTGCTCTATATGAACACAGTTTCCATAAAAAAGTTGCTTTGTATGAACACAATTTTCTATAGAAAAGTGTAAACACAGATTTGTTTGTAAAACTTTACTCTAGATGAATACAGTTTCTGTAAAAAACTTCGTCAAGTAGTATTGACGCAGTTTTCTATAGAAAACTTTGTTCTGTATGAACATAGTTTTCTAAAGAAAACTTTGCTCTATATATACTCAGTTTTTAATACAAAACCTTGCTCACTATAAACATAATTTTCTGTAGAAAACTTTGCTCTGTAAAAACACAGTTTTCTTTAGAAAAAATTGCTCTGTATGAACACAGTTTTCCATAATTTTGCTCTATATGAACACAGTTTCCATAGAGAAGTTGCTTTGTATGAACACAGTTTTCTATAGAAATGTATAAACACAGATTTCTATAAAAAACTTTGCCCTGCATGAATACAGTTTCTATAAAAAACTTCGCTAAGTATTGACACAGTTTTCTACAGAAAACTTTGATATATATGAACACTATTTTCTATATAAAATTTTGTTATTCTTATCTCTAGAAATATTAAAGAAATAACTTTCTAATCCCACCTAATACCATGAATTAAAGTTTAGAATTGTTTATATAAATTCTACATACATTCGAAGCTGCATAGAAGAGCAAAGCTACTATTATAAAATAGCAACAAAAATACTATTTTACTTTCCAACAAAAAAACACAACAATATTTGTGAAACGAACAAACAAAATGGAGGAATTCCAAAACAACAGATGTTGGATTTTTTGCAGCAGAAGCAAACGTATGAAACATTTTTCTAGCAAAAGTAAAGCAATGGCATACAGTAAGATACATACATATGTGTAAAGTAACGTATTGCAAAGGGGAACAACAAAACAGGAAAACGATCCACATTGAAAAAAATCCCCGTATAATTCTAGAGGAGATTCACACAATTCACATTACCACTCATACACATGCACACAAAGGAATTATTTAACAAAAAGAATGGCCATAAAAGTATGTTTTGTGTATGTATATGTATGAATATGTGAATGAACGGTGTTGCTACTTTTGCTTCAACAGATTATGCAGACATTTATTATTTGGAGAAACAACTTGTTTGGCCATATGTGGAAATTTTATTTCTTTTTTTTTGGAAATTTTGTTATTTTGGTAAGGATTCCATTAACGTGAACTTATACAGCAAAAGCTTAAATATGATGATGTTGTTACAAATTTCTTTATATTTTTAATACAACAATAAAAAAAATAAAATCCTGTACACACTGACATATTCATATGAATTTGTAATTGTTTGTATGTATTCAATAGTATTATTTCAAGGAACGTGTGTAGCAATGTGTGTGTTCATTTATTTTGCATTTACGATTTTAAATATTTGATTCACTTTTTTACGACCTCACACATCCATCCATCCCTATTTGCCAGTTAATGTTCTTTGTTCCTTTCTACTCTACACACATGTGTTACACACATTTAAATCCCTTAAATCCTTTTCCTTCAAATTTAACAGGTCATGAAGTTTGTAAAGATTTTTTCCGGCTTCATTAAATTTAATCTCTCTGTAACACCAGTTGTGCAACTACTACGACTTCCAGTAGCAGCATCATCAGCACAAAAGGGTTAACGTTTTTTTTATCCATATTAAACGTTTTACAAACATTTAATAATGAATTAAAGCAATTTCTTACCAATATATTTATAAGTTCGAGCTAAACGAGCATTGTGCATTGAGCATTTTATGGTCCATCTTATTAAGAAATAAATAGAATTATATGAAATGTCATACCTGTAAAGAAATAAAAAGGTTGTATAAGCCATTAGGTTTGTATGTGATGGTGTAAGTATGTTGTAAGTTTAAAAGTTGTTTTTTTTTTTTTGGAAAATTTAGTTAAAAACGACTTAAATACTTAATAAAGGATTTAAACTTTTTATATTAAACATTCATATTACTTTAGTAATACATATTAGGATCACATTAATGTTCTTAAACGTTAAACTTTATAATGTACATAATATGGAAAAGAAAGAAGGTCCCAATAGTGTACAAATACTTTTTTGGCAACATTGACATGAGGAATTAGTATATAACGATAGACTGTGATATGATGTGCTGACATATTGTAATTTTTCGATAACAATCTATATATAAAACGTTTTAGCAGTTTGTACCGAACTTAACCTAAATTCGTCATGGACAATCAGATATGTCTTTGTAGGTCTTTAGTTTTCAAGAAAATATTTTCATAGAAAATTATCGATTTTTCATAGATTTTCACTGTTATTAGAGCTCAAAATTTACACGTAATTTTTCCACATAACAAAATCAAATATTTAAAAAAAATACATTAAGTACAACTACAAGTTTAAATTATTTAAATGACCATAAAGCCTAAAATAAATAAAGAAAAAAATCAACAACTTGTTTTGCAAAATTTAACTTTCTGAAAAATTTTCTTTTTTTTTTGGGTATTAATGGAGGTTTTTTTATATTCCATGTACACACTCAGAGTTAAATACCTTTTCAAGTTTTTGACTGGTGGAAAATCCTAAAATTCAACACTTGAATGTTGCTACGACTAAAAACTGTTTGTTGCTGTTGCAAAAATACAGATTGACACACATACATATGTATGTAGATGCGAATATCTGGTACTTGTATTTAGACACAAACGGGAATAGTTTACAGTTAATGCTTTAACAACAGCACCAACAACAACTACGACAGCAACATCAGCATCAAAATATACAAAATGGCAAACGAAACGAAACGATACGTTTCGAATATTTATGAGTTGCAAAGTGGCGCTTTCGCACTCATTCAACTCAATTTAAAAAGAAATGTGTTTGTTATGCCTCTGCTGCTAAACTGTCCGCCTCTAATTTAACGCCCTTCTTCTAACTTTTGATTTGAATTCATACGTTTTTTTTTTTTACTCAATTGAGGTACTGATAATGTTGTTGTTATTGTCCGTATACTTATGATTCGAAGAAGGAGGCCAACTATAATCTATTCGGTTTTGTTTTATATTTTTTTGTTGCGTTAACATAGAATGACGTCTATGATGAGGATGATGATTCTGCTGTTGTTGGTTACTGATGACGATGTTGATGATGGCTCAACTTTTTTGTTGTTGGCAAAGCACTTGCACATATTGGGAAAAACTATGGTAGCGCTTTGGCCTTTTGTTGAGGCCACAAACACCAAACACTAGTATCAGCAACATTCAACACTTGAACAATACTTTGCCAGCAGCAGGAGCAGCTTAACCAACGTTGAAACAACGACAAATGAAAAAATATCAACATTTATTGATTCAATCGTTCATTTTTTCGTCTTCTCCACTTTAGTTTAGTTGGTATAATGTATTATGCGTTTTTTGAAGTGCGAGGGATAAATGGTAAATTAGCAAAACATCAGTATTTAGCAAGAATGAATATATTTTCCATATATTGCCTAAGTTTTCACTTATGGTGAATTCTATAATTTTTTTCAATACAAATATTAAAAGCACTTTTTATTGCACCCACGTTTAAGAATTGAATTTTGTTGATTATTTCACTATTTTTTATTTTCGCATATTTTTCTATACTTTTCTGTTGGTTTGTTTCCTCAACACATGCTTAATCCTAATATTCCTGTGTCAATACATTCTACTTTTTAGACATTCATGACAGTCATGATTTTGCCGCAATTGATGGTCTAATTACACCACCAACAGTATACCAGGACCACAAGAATAGCCACAACAATAAGACAGCAGCAGCAGCAACAACACCAACAACTACAGGATACAGCCATCAACATCTCGACTGTTGACTGGCATCTTTATCTAAGAATACCTACACATTTAACATTTCGTGCATTCATCTATTATGCATACAAAACCAAAACGTCCAACCGAACCCAACCAACTTATGAACCATAATAGAACCCAAAACTGATGCGAAGAAAAAAGGATCGAAATAAAAAATGAAAATAGAAAAATGAATTTAAAGGACATGTTCAAAAGATTTCTGTCGTTTACGACAATCGCAACAAATAGCAAACATGAATAAGAATACACTGTTATACAGAACGACAGAGAGAGGAGAGGAAGACGCGTATGATGATGACTTTTGTTTTTAAAATGCAAATAAGGCGAAATGTTTAAAGTCCTTTTTGATATTCATGATTCCACCAGCAGCAACAACCACAGCGACAATAAATAGCAAAACACTACAATTGCTGTGACAAAATGGTTGTTGTTTTTGTTATTAGTATTGCTATTGTTGGCCTTGTGTTTGTCTCTCTTGAAATGTTTTATTTCTTTATCTACTTACTAACCAAAGCTTTAAGATTAACGAGCATTTAAGAGGATTTTTTACTTTACGTTTTTTAAACTGTTCATTTTTTTTTTGTTACGTTGCCGCCATTTCCTTGTTGCTATTGTTTTTGTTGTTTGCTGCTACTTTTGATGTTGATTTTATTTGTTACAAATTGCTGTGTACATGCTGGCGTATGAGTAATTTCAATTTATATTATTGTTGGCCATAAAAAAAGCACACACAGACTAACTGACTCTTTTGCTGAGTGCCACAATATGAGACGGAAACAATAATTTTTAGTTTCTTTTTTGTGATTGCGCTATACATACTTGGGAAAATATTAATAGTGTATTGAGAATTATCCTTTAAAAAGTAACAAAGCCGTTAGAACTAGAGTCATTAGAATGAAAATTTGTGATCACTACAAATTTCCATTTTTAATTGATAATATAGTATTTAATTGATATATATTTTCTGAAGAAACTAGAGCTCTTAGGGTTACTTAGGGTTACTTTAATCACTTTGAATTAAAACCAAAAATCAAGTCTGTGATCACTTTTATTTCTCGCTATTGGTATCTCCTTTTAATAGTTTTGAATTTGGTTATTTGGTTAGGCTGCTATTAGCTCATTGCAACTTCGTTTTCAACTCAAAAAATAAACTCTCCTGACTTGCTTAAATATGCACTTATATGCCAAATGTATGAAAAAAAGTATGGGTATAAGATTTTTGCTGAATAATAAAATAAAATTTTCCTAAATAAATAAAATAACAACAACAAAAATAGTTAAAAAAAGACAAATTCAAACACATACATAGACACAACCTATAAAGACAAATATGCACATTCAAACAGACACATTAGTCATGCCCCTAAAAAGTTCCAAATCTCTTGAAGTTAGTTAGTTAGTTTCCTATAAGTGTACAGATTGTTCGTTATGTCTGATTTTTTGCCAATAAAGCAGCCAGTTTATTCGTATAAAATATTTTATGGGTAAAACTAGGGACACATCTACTACACATATGCAGATACAGTTTTGATACTATTATAAATATTACATATATGAAAGTAGAAGTTGTAGATATTTTAGTTGAAGATTCATACAGGGAACGAGTCAAACTGAGAACAAAAAGCAAGCAGTCGTGACAGAGAAAATGGCAGGAAGGCAGACATTTATTTTAAATTCAGCCAAGCTTAAAAATGCTCATATATGGCAAATTAAACAGATTAAGATTAAAATCACTAAATCCACTAGAATAATTATATTTAAATGAAACTCACAAAACTGAATGCCTCGACTCATTTGTACGATTGCACATGGTGTATAAAAGTAATGTGTATTTAAGTGTGTGTGTGTGTATGTATATGTAATGCTGTGCAAATTGAAGTAATTTTAAAACAAAAATATAAAATTATAAATTCAATGGCAGTGAGACAAAAACCTCATTAGAAATAATTTTTTTAACATTTTCAAAAAATTTAAAAATATCATATTTGAAATATTAGAAGCAGTGATTTTATGAGTTCTGAGTGATTTTATAATCATCTGCAAGCATATACTAAACATATTTCTATTGTGATATTAGACTGAAATTTTTAGATGCGATTAACATCAAAGCTCTTTTAGTTTTAGTTCAAGGACATCGACAATCTGTAGCGTTTAATAATTGAAATTAGGATTTCTGTTAAAAATCAAATCTGTCACACTGTGCTACATTAATACATATTATGATTTCGTATATATTATTTCTTCCCTAGATTTGATTTAATTTCTTTTTCTTTCTCAGTCATAGTGAATCTTATAAAAACACATGGTTAAGTCACACAATTTGCAAAAGTTTCTGATTTTATATTTCTACAATTGAAAGCTAAAAGATTCACTTAAATGTTAAAATAAGTACAAACAAAATTACACAACGTATGTAAATGATATTGTGTGTGACAATCACAGGGTGTTTAAATCGAGGTAATGATAAAATCAGTTGATTTCAAACATATAGTTAGTTACACATTATTCGTGCCCTTCGATAAAAAAATTAAAAAAAAATACCAAAATATATTTAATAAAAACCCCAGACTGTAGCCTGGACTTGACTATAGACTAAAGTATATAATAGACTATAGACTAGACTATAGACTAGACTATAGAATAGACTATAGACTAGACTATAGACTAGACTATAAACTAGACTATAGACTAGACTATAAACTAGATTATAGACTAGACTATAGACTAGACTATAGACTAGACTATAGACTAGACTATAGACTAGACTATAGACTAGACTATAGACTAGACTATAGACTAGACTATAGACTAGACTATAGACTAGACTATAGACTAGACTATAGACTAGACTATAGACTAGACTATAGACTAGACTATAGACTAGACTATAGACAAGGCTATAGACTAGGCTATAGACTAGACTATAGACAAGACTATAGACAAGACTATAGACTAGGCTATAGACTAGACTATTGACTAGACTTTAGACTATAGACTAGACTACAGACTAGACTATAGACTAGATACAACCTTTTTAAGGACGTGTCTAGTTTTCTGCTAATATTATATTTATTCATATGTATGTTGATCATTTTCCTTTAATACCAGCTGACTGTAAAAGTAAATGAATATTTAAATTATTTCTACACAAACATACAAATGTACATATGTATCTCCAGCTATCTCTGTGTACTTATGTGAATGTAATTAACAGTGTATGTTAAAATGATTTCCATTTTTAATTAAATACTAGTGTAAAACAGAAAAATAAAGAGAAGTAAAATTTTATGACATTTTTATACTAAAACACAAATTTCACAATATATGACAACTAATTGTAATTGAATTTTTAGAATTTATATTTTTACATAAAAATTTAAAGCGAAAACGAAAGCCTGTCATACATGTTACACACAACACACAAAAATTTAACTAAAATAAATCAATTTAAAAATTGTTGTTTTTACGCCAGTATTATTGTAATACAAGAGTGAAAAAAAGCCAGTCAATATAAAAGAAATTAAACAACCACTTAAACAATTTGTGCCATGTCAAACTATTAAAACAACAATATGTATTTTTTTCTGATGCATCAGCAATGAACCAAAAAAAAACACAAATTCCACTAAAAACCCATAATATTTTTTTTGTTTTATTATTTCACACGTAAAATAAATTTTTCACAATATTATAAATGAATATTTTATAAAATGTGCACAAGTATGAGTGAAAAATGAGTGAGAGGGAGACAAATACCAACAAACTATATTAATGGAATATTACTACTACCATCATTTTCATCATCGTCATCATCATCCGGGAAATAGTAAATGTTTGTTCGTGTGTGTGTATAGTGAATGTATTTTTAAAAGTTTGTAGTTAAGGAAAAGGGAGTTGTAGTGAGAAAAAAAATGATTTTAATTAAACAACAAGCAAATGTTTCACTTCCGCCTGAATAAAGTGACAAGCAACCGCAGACAATGCCAGTTACCAATATGGCGTTTTGGATACGTACAACAAAAAATGATAACGGTAAAAACTTATACGAGGGTGGGTTTAAATGAATTAAATATAATTGGAGTTTCTATAAACATTTTATACGGCGTTGTATAAACTACATAGATTTTTATAATTTTCAAAAAATCTAAAGTTTAATACGAGTTAATGTTGGTAGGAGCATTGATTTCTTGATATTAGAATACTCATTTTTTGTTGCTAAGCTCAATGCAATTTTCAATAGAGAATACTTTCTTGCTATAGCCGTTCGGACTATAGAGAATTGATGCTGTAAGTAAAAGGATAAACAATCCTATTTTCAAACAACTTCTTTTATATCGGTCCACCCAAAGGTTAAAGCCATGAGAATTTTTGTAATTTTTACACAACTGAAAATAATTTAAACTACTATTTTAAAACTCAAACGAATTTACCAATTTTAACAATAATTTGTGTAATTCTATTAACATGTCAAGTGTCTTGTTTAATCCATTCAAGGAAAATTTTGAAAATTTACTATTCCTTCAAACAAAGAACACCTACTGTTACTGCCCTCGTTCGAAATAATGCACTAGTTAGTGGGTGTAAAAGGTTAACTTATCCCACACTACAATTTGAAGTCTCCAAATCATATACATACAGAAAATGCGTATGTATGCCACCGGCAAATCCTAGCGTTGAGTGTGTTATTATGCTCAAGCATAACTATGTGTTTGTGTCAGACAGCAAGAGAGAGTGTGTTTGAGTATGTATGTGTTATAATCCCTAATCCTAGCTGTGAAAAGTCGAAAAACAAAAATGCATTGTGACCGACAAAAAAACACACACACACATAGACACAAATAAACACACACAATGACATTTAAAGGAGTTATGTGGTTATTTTTAGTTGCTGCTTCTGCTCCAGCTACAACTGTTGTTGCTGTTGCTGATGTTGTTGTAGGGACAACAACGTTAAAATGAAATAAAAAGTAAGAGTTACATGGCATAACGTGGTTGCGTTGAGTTGGGTGAATTTAGGTTTCGTTGAAGTGGTATTTGCGGTGTGCTGACAATTTAGTGTCTGGCATTTGTTTTCTGCTGTTTGGATTTTTTTCCATTTTGAGCTTTTCTTTTTTTCTCATTCGCTATTCGATTTCGCTAAATTATGCGTGTATACCCAAAAGCAGTACCATACACTTCCGTGTGGGTTCCACTAACACTTTAGGGTTATCAATTATTCCCTCTGCGTGTTTGTTTGTCTGTGTATGAGAAAAACCATTGAATATACAGGTTATTGGGGAAACATTTTCAAATCTATGGTTGTTTGTTTGTACATATTTTTTTAGATTTTAGATTTTTAGATATTTTTCTTTAGGGAAATAACATTAATTTTTACACGAAACTAGAGAGATACAACAACACAACAAGAGACAAATAACGACAACACCAACAACCAAATAATTTGAACCGTGACACAACAAAAACTCAATTGCTGAACTACATCAGCATTTTGGGGTTGTTGGTAGTTATTTATTAAACCGTATAGTAAATGGGTTAGATATACATGTATATGTATGTGTGCATGGTATGTCTGTATATGGAAAGTACTAAGAGTTGATTATAAAAGATTAAAGACTTAACAAAACGAAAGTAGTGGTACAATACGTGAGGGATTTTATTGAAAATCGTTTATATAAAAATGGGGTTTTAAAGTTTTTTCAAATAATATCCATCGTTATGCAAAGAGGTTAAACAGTTCTTAGGAAAACAATTATGTTTATGGAACGTTATTAAACTAAATATTCAAATTTTTAATAAAAATAGTTTCAATTTATTATAATTTTGCTTACATATCAACATTTTAATGAAAACATTTATCGTACAAGCAAACAATTCGAAATAGATGTTTTATCACACTTTGTGAGAAAAGAATGTATTGCAATACAAATTGTTCTTCTCAACAAACTTTCAACTCTTTCACTGTTTAAGCATATGAGTGGTTAATAACCGGAACTATGCACAATTGTAATCGTAAAATCATAAAACCATTTGACATGTTTTTTTTCAAACAAATGCAATTTACAAAAGTTAAAGTGTTGATAAATTTGTAACAATGCTACAACAACAAATACTTTCGCTCTCTTTTGTTATATAATTTTTTAAATTGTCTGAGTTTTTTTAATTTTTTTAAATTTTTTGTTTACACCATTATTATATTCATACACACCAAAAATACAAACAAGTCATGTATACATATCGCTGTATTTAAACTGCAACACATACCTACACAGTTAAACAATACTAAATAAATATAATACAAGTATGACTGTTATATTCGACTATGACGAATAGTATATTCGCCATATTCGAATAATTTTCGATTTCAGGGTGATTGTCGTAAGGAGCTCAGTTATATAGTGGTTCCAAAATATATGTATACATATATACATTTGAGAGCCTACGGCTAATACTTCGAAGTGTTACAAATGAAATGACAAATTCAACATATGTACATTCAACTTTTTATGTTGAATATAACAAATAACACCTAAAAGGACATACATAAATCAGGATAAATAAAATGACAGAGGAAAGAGTTTAAAATATATAACTCTATTTAATTGAAATTTTATCGCGTCAACTGGCAAACAACGTAATACAATACAGAAAAATAAATACATATACAAATACAAATACTTCCAAATACAGTTTACAAAACAATAGCACACGAATAAATGTACAAATACACCTGTGTACATGCATTTGTTAATACTAACATTGACTACTACATATTGATTATTAGATTAGACTGGTACTAAAAAATTTTAAAAAAAATCATTGACCAGCCAGCAAAAAACTTAAAACATTAAGGATTGCAGACAAAAGCTTTCAAGCTAATCAGAATCCGGTCTATATCATAAAATGTTCCCTATTATTTTAAACCCACCTATTGTTATCTATTGTACTCGTATGTGCTAGTAAATACAAATTTACGATCTATATTACATTAGCCACAGAGGAGAAAAAAATTTTGAATGAAACTGAAAAAAGTTTAAAGGTAAAATAATGCCAATCAATTTGTAAACATAAAAAACATTGAAATAGAGGTTAAAAAGAAATTAAATTTTGAATAATACCACGGAATTTCCTTTGTAGAAAAACAACTATAGCGTATGAGTAATATTTTCCACAAAAACACAGTTTTTACACAAAACACAGTTTTTACACAAAAACACAGTTTTTACACAAAAACAAAGTTTTTACACAAAAACACAGTTTTTACACAAAAACACAGTTTTTACACAAAAACACAGTTTTTACACAAAAACACAGTTTTTACACAAAAACACAGTTTTTACACAAAAACACAGTTTTTACAAAAAAACACAGTTTTTACACAAAAATTGAGTTTTTAAAAAAAACTGAAATTTGCTCAAAAACTGAGTTTTACACAAAAACTAAGTATTTACACAAAAACACATCTTTAGCACAAAAACTATTTTTTTACACAAAAAAACACAGCTCAATTTTTACATAAATATTCAGTTTTTACACAAAATCTGAGATTTTACACAAAAACATAGTTTTTACACAAAATTTTAAGAGTTTTTAAGACATTCAAAAAATAATACCACCAAACTCCCTTTGCAAAAAAAACAACTATAGCGTATGAGTAATATTTTCCAATACAAATAATATAAAAGACCTCAAGTTTTTTCAATATTTCTCAAAAAAACAAAAATAACAACATCATAACATAAAACGTTGAAATACACCAACATCTACAAAAATAATTAATACACTGAAACCATTACAGTACAAAATATTGATTGGCTTTATTATTCCACCAAAGTCGTCTGAACAACCGACAAACTGCAATAGAAAATTTTGTGAGAAAAAACAAAAAGCAAAGCCAGAGGAAAAAATAAACACCAACAATAAATGTGCGAGCAAATAATAAATTATTTACACGTCTAGTGTCAACTGGTGATGTTTTTGTCATCATTGTCGGCACTCTTTTGTTGTAATTTCTATTGTTTAACGCCATAGCAATGAGAAAATATCCTGCAGTTTGCGATGACTGTACCAAACTTGTAATTTTGCAAGCTTTTCTATGACACCAATTACTTCCTAAGATATAGTCAATTTAATTTCTAAAGTAAAGACTTAACACATTCTTAAGTACAGTCCAGCAAGCAAGATGTAAATCCCGATTATTTAGGAAAAGTCA
Organism: Lucilia cuprina; assembly: GCF_022045245.1. NCBI lineage: Eukaryota > Metazoa > Arthropoda > Insecta > Diptera > Calliphoridae > Lucilia > Lucilia cuprina. Next base: position 4,136,854 of record NC_060952.1, read on the forward strand.
ATAGACTTTCCATCTACATATAGAAACAAAAATTTCTGGATCCAAAAAATACTGTATATACATATTGACTCTTTGTAAAACTGCTGGGTACTATTATGCATTAACACATACAAAAAAACACTTATGCACATACAGCTACAATTTACATACACATATACACACTTTTCTATATACGGATTCTGTGTTTATTTAGTAAAATAACGGTATATTAAATGTTATTTAAATCCAATACTTAAACACACCTGCAACATTATGCCTATAAATATTTGTCATTTTGTTTTTTTTTTTGTTAAAATAAATAAAATAAAATAAAATAGAATTATTATGTTGGGGAAGGTCGCTACATACATGCATATGGACATACAAATGGCACGACTTTTCCCACCAATTTAACATTAAACAACAATTGAACTTGCAAAAAAAAAATAACTTGCAATAAAATTGTTAGAACAAATGATTGTCTAACTAAACGTAAAATAATTATTGTATGCAATTTTTCACTAATCTGTTGTTAGTTTTTGTTGGACAAATAAATACAACATTGATCAGTTATCAACGCACGAGCAGGCTCCACATCATTATTTTTACACAAATGAACGCCTAATCTGCTGCAGTTACGAGGTTATTTGCATAACCCGGCAGTGTTCAAAAAAATACAACCAACAGTCAACTTTGTTATACATATATAATTACTTAATTGGTTACCTATAGTATTACTTTCGATAATAAAATAAAACTCATTTTAACAAATTTACTGAATTCTTACACAAAAACCAAAAAAACGGGTTTTATGCAAAAACACAGTTTTTTACAGAAATCAGTTCATACAACAATTCACAAAAAAACTCAGTTATTACACAAAAACACAGTTTTGACACAAAAACACAGTTTTAACACAAAAAAAATTACACAAAAACTTAGTTTTTACACAAAAACAGAGTTAAAAAAAGTTTTTACACAAAAACACAATATTTACACAACAACACAGTTTTTACACAAAAACACAGTTTTGTCACAAAAACACATCTTTAACACAACCTTTAAACAAAAACACAGATTTTACACAGAAACGAAGTTTTTACACAAATACACAGTTTTTACACAAATACACAGTTTTTTACACAAATACACAGTTTTTTCACAAAAACACAGTTTTGACACAAAAACGAAGTTTTTACACAAAAACATGTATGAATGTATAGTAAGGTATAGCCATATGATACCCTACACCAGTCAATATGTTAAAAATTGGAATTATTAAAAAAGAAATAAAGGATTTGATTTACATTTTAACTTTATTCTGGAATTTTTTTATTTTGGTAAAAAAGGGATTTTTTTACAAGAGGGGTCAAAGGGGTGTAGGGGAAAATATGGGCATATCCTTATAAATGTTAGTAGAGGAATTTATGTCTACTTCAAAGTTATTTCTGTATAATTTAAAAGTTGTATTAGTGTTTAGAGGTGAATTCTGATCTTCATGTCATTTTCTGATGGGAGTCTGTATGGGGGCTAGGGTCAAATGAGGTCCGATCATTACAAAAATTGGTAATGTCATTAAAAGATTTTTGCTGACATAATAGAACATTTAACTTAATTATGAGCCCAAAAGCCCTATTCGGGGATACGGTTGTATAGGGGCTAGGCGAAATAATGGACCGATTTTATCTATTTTCAATAAGCTTCGACCTTGGACCCAAAAAAGTGCGTGTGCCAAATTTAATCAAATTATTTTAAAAATTGCGACTTGTACATTGCGCACAAGGTTTACATGGACAGCCAGCCAGCTAGACGGTCGGACGGACGGACATTGCTTAATCGATTCTAAGCCGATTGGTATACTTTAAGATGGGTATAGGACGAATATTTTTGTATGTTACAAACATCAGCACAAACCCAATATACCCTCCCCACTAAAGTGGTGTAGGGTATAACAACCTTTTAAACAAAAACAAAGATTTTACACAAATTTGTTCACACAAAAATTCAAATTTCACACTCGATAAACCAAATTCTTGTTGTGGTAATGATGTCATTATCCTTATTAAAATTCTTATGAAAATTTTATATTGAACAATAATTTATTGTTCTAGAATCCGCACCCATTTGAAAACTCACAGATGTTAGTTATTTTATCTAATGCTGTATTTCTATTTTGCCACTTCATATTTTAACAAAGTTTTAACATCGTAAAAACTATGTTTTAAACAAACTTCTTGGCCTACAAACTACAATAAAACTATTTAGCTAAATACTTGTAATGCTACTGATATGTAGCAGTTTAAAGAAAACCAACTTAAAAGAAGAAAAAAACTCTTTCGTTTAGTATAACTTCTTAGCTTTTTATAATATTTTCTCTTTATTTTCGTATTCCTTTTTTTTTGCATTTCTTCTATGACTTGTTATCTTAATCACTTGCCTACAGCTTTACTAAAGCTTTGTAAATACTTTAAATCTTCTTATATAATTTGTAACATTTAAACTTTAAGCTTCTGCTAGAGTGAAATCTTGAAAGAAGAGAAACGTTTCATTGTTAAATCATGATTGTACGGGACCAACCCGACACCTCTAGGCTTTTCATTTTGAGGGATAAAAATATAAAAACTAAATCCTCAGCAACAGCAAATTTGCCTTAGAGTACAACAGCAAGACAAGTAAGTAGGCCGTTTTAAATAAAATAATAAAAAAATGAGAAAAAGAAAAACTATAAACCAAAAAAAGGATTATGAGAGGAAAAAAATAGCAAAAGGGCTTGAGGAAAAATAAAACGCATAAAAATTAGAATGACCCAAGTAATAAAAATATGAATTTAGTTTATTATATAAATACTTAATAGGCCTACGTTCAGGTGTTAAATGAGATAATTAACTTTTAAAATAAAGAGAAGAATTGAAATTTTAACGGAAATCCGCTCGAAAATAAACATTTTCCAAAATTCACAGTTAAAAAAACAAACATTTTATAGGAAAAAAAACTAGTTTTTAAAATACAAAAATATTTTTATACACAAAATCTAAGTTTTTGCACATAAATTCAGTTTCTACAAAAAACACTTTTTTCATTTCTCACACGAAAACTAAGTGTTTGCAAGAAATAAAGATTTTACCTAAAAGCGGATTTTGTTTTACCATAAAACTTCAGTTTTTACTCTAAAACAGTTTTTATTCTAAAATGAGTTGTAAAAAAACTCAGTTTTTACAAAAAAAATTTTTACACAAAAACAATTTTTACGCCAAAACACATTTTTACACAAAAACTCAGTTTTTTATACAAGACTACTTACACTAAAATTCAGTTTTCACACAGAATTCGGTTTTTACCACAAAACTAAGTTTTACACAAAATGTTAATTTTTACACAAAACCTTAATTTTTACACAACAACAAAAACTATTTTTTACACAAAAATTCAAGTTTTACTTTTAAACAAAATTTTACACAAAAACACAGTTTCTACACAAAAAATTGTTTTTATAGAAAAACTCCCTTTTGACACAAAACATAGTTTTTACACAAAAATTCAGTTTTCACAAAGAACACAAAATGTAATTTTTTACACAAAACTTCAGTTCTGACACAAAAACTAAGTTTAAAAAAATACACAAAAAACTGAAAAAACTCAATTTTTACATAAAACTCAGTTTTTATTCCTAAACATTGTTTTTACACAAAACACAGTTTTTACTCCTAAACTCAGTTTTTACACAAAACTCTGTTTTACACCAAAAACACAGCATTTACTCTAAAACTCAGTTTTCATTTAAAGTTTAATTGGCTATAACAGCAATGTACATATATTTCAGTTGCTTCAACTTTAACCTAGATATTTGATTAAACTAAACCTTGATGTTAAGTTTTCAATCTTAAAGAGATTTAAATCACTTTTCCTTTTCCTTTAAGAATTTTTTTCAATACTCGAAAAAATGTCCATGATGCGGCTGACATTTTTAGCATAAAAATTGTTGTTTTAAGATTTTGAGTTTATTTTACACAAACAAAAATTGTCATTAAATCTAGCACAGTATCTTTAATTTGCTAAACTTTTTTTCAATTTATGTGCAGTTGTTGCTTCTAAGTACGCTGTCTTTTGTCCATTTATTTTAAATTTTTTTCTTACTAAATAGTCTCATTTTGTAAGTTTTTTAGTTGACATTTTTTATTGTTGTTCTAGCTGTTAAGTGTTGCTAACATTCGTTTTCCTATTTCCCCAAAGTTTAGTTTTATCTATGAAGCTGTTTGTGTGTGTGTGTGTTGGAAGCGGCAGAATGATAAAAGGAAGGCAGCCTAACTGGCCAAAACACCGACTAGTACATAAATGGATAGATGGTTGGCTAGGGAATGTAGACAAAAACTAAACTAAACGAATGCGATGAAGATGTTAAGATTATCCCAAAAGTCCATCAAGTCCACAACAATTTCCGTTGCCTGTTAGAGACATGAAAACAAGACAGAAGTTAAACTGTGTCACAGCCTCCACAAAATTTAAACATGGTGCCCCGTTGCAGTACAAAAGATATATGTATGTAAGTGTAAGTGTGCAAACAAACTCATACATTCTTGAACTAGTATCTAGTATAAACTAATGAAAGGAAGTTTTTAAAAGTATATAGAAAAAACTGCATTAGCGAAAAAATTGGTACAAGAGCACTAAGTTGGTCTGTCGGTCGCTCGCTCGGTCGGTTGGTCCATTGCATTAACGAAAGCAATCTACGAGAAATTTTCAATTGTTTGGCTGTTTAACAAAACGTTGATTGTGTATGTGTGTATGCCACACAAATACAGCTTGTTAGCTTATTTACCCGACCCATCGCCGCTTTCATGCAACAATATTTGCTGCTTGCTGTTGATAAAAATAAAAAAAATCCAAAGGAAACGAAAACTAAATAAACTAAATATATGCCATAACCAACGAGTTGTTAGTTGAGCTAAAGAGAAACACAACAACAACAATAAAATCTTAAAAAAATTTAACAAAAATAATCCATTTAAGCAACTTAACATGACAACAATAAAAAAATGTTGCATACATTTTTCCTTGTTGCAGCTTTCTTTTTTTAAATTTTAAATGTTGTTGCTGGACTGCTGTTTGTCAACGATAAAAATGAAAAAAGAAAAATTTTGCAAAGATTTTTATAAACTTAAAAAAATTTAACTTAATTTGTCTATAGATAAATCTTCATCTTTAGTGTATATGTATGAAAGTGTGTTTGTGTATGTGGGATAGTTGTTATTTTTTACATAAAGAGAGATTAAAAATATTATTATGCAAGTCAGAGGATTAAGAGGTTATTTCTATATTTATATACTTTAAAGTCATTAAGAAATTTGGTGTCCAATGTAATCTTAACACACAAAATATGTTCAGGTAATAGATTGATTAAATGACTATAGTATAGATTATATATTGACTAAGTATAATCCAGAATATGAACTGACAATAGTCAAGACTATAGTCTGACTTTAACCTAAACTATAGACCAATTGCAGTCTAGATTACATCCTATAATATAGTAACTATAGTTAACGCTAACTATATTTAGTTAGCTGACTGTAGTCTGGACTATAGACTGGATATAATAAGGGCTAGAGACTTACTACAGTCTGAGCTAAAGGCTGACTATAGTATATTGCTATAATTTGGACTATAGACTGACTATAGTCAACAGATTGACTATAGTCTGGACTATAGTCTAGACTATAGTCTGGACTACAGTCTAGACTATAGTCTGGTCTATAGACTGACTATAGTCTGGTCTATAGACTGACTATAGTCTGGTCTATAGACTGACTATAGTCTGAACTATGGACTGACTATAGTCTGGACTATAGACTGACTATAGTCTGGACTATAGACTGACTATAGTCTGGACTATAGACTGACTATAGTCTGGACTATAGACTGACTATAGTCTGGACTATAGACTGGACTATAGACTGACTATAGTCTAGACTACAGACTGACTACAGTCTAGACTATAGACTGACTATAGTCTGGACTATAGACTGACTATAGCCTGGACTATAGACTGACTATAGCCTGGACTATAGACTGACTATAGTCTGGACTATAGACTGACTATAGTCTGGACTATAGACTGAATATAGTCTGGACTATAGACTGACTATAGTCTGGACTATAGACTGACTATAGTCTGGACTATAGACTGATTATAGTCTGGACTATAGACTGACTATAGTCTGGACTATAGACTGACTATAGTCTGGACTATAGACTGACTATAGTCTGGACTATAGACTGACTATAGTCTGGACTATAGACTGACTATAGTCTGGACTATAGACTGACTATAGTCTGGATTATAGACTGACTATAGTCAGACTAACTATAGCCTGGACTAAAGATTGACTGTAGTAGACTTTAGAAGAGAATATAGAATACCAACAGTCCAGAATATTATCTGGACTATAAACTCATTACAGTCTGGACTGTAGGTTAACTATTCCCTGTTTGTTTTTTTAGTCTGAATTATAGTCTATACCATTGATTGAACTATGGACTGGCACCAGACTAGACCACAGATTGACTACAGTCTGGACTGACGATAGTAAATATTATAGACTGACTATGAACTGCACTATTGAATGAATATGGTCTGTACAGGACTATAGGACTCACAACATGTAGAAAGTTGTTCCAGAAACAATCTCATTTACAAGTTGCCGCAGTTTATGTATTATAACTAATTAATTCCCCTAAAGAATAAGTTCCTTTAAACTCTGCAAAAGAAAGTAAGTTAAATTTATTTAATATTATTTTAGTTCTTTTAATCTTATTGCTGAAGAAAAATATGTTTAAATGAAATTATGTATGTATGCCACTTTTTAGTTCCTTAGAAAAAGTACAGTTTATTTAAACCAATTTTTTCGGGGTTTCTATGTTTTTCTCCTTTTTTCTTATTTAGGTTTTTTTGCTCTAAAGTTTAGTTTATGTTCTTGGGAAAAATTTTTACTAGTGGCACATGTGCTATTTTCTTATTTCTTATATTTTTTCTTATTACCAGCTTGGACCTAAAAATAAATGTTGGCAAAAAAGCTGCCACTATATTTACTAGCTGGCCTCAGAAAGTGGCAGCTTCTGCAAGTGCGGCGACTTCCATTTGTGTTGCTTTAAAGCTATGAATTATAACTTTGTTAGCAGATCCTTTATTTTCATACTCCTCTTTTTTTTTATTTTCTATAGTATAAATTAAATTCTTCTCTAGTGTTTTATTATTTTCATTTTCCTTTACTAACTAAACAACAGAAGAAAAAATCCAAGTTTTGATGCAGTTTTAGTTAAAATATAAGTTTATTTTGCTTTTTTTTAAATATTCTTATTTTAAGTAGAAAAAACAAAATAATTGTACAAGTTTTAAATCTTTCATTTCTTTAATTTTATTTTATTATATGTAAATGTAATACCCAAAAAGTATGCTGTGGTAAAAAATGTTTAAAATAATTTTCCTTAGCTACGTGAATGAGAGACAGAGTAGAATTTTTAATAAGTAATCAAAATAATATTATCCTGGGGAAATAAGAAAAAAATGAATAAGAAAATACTCAAATATAATTAAAAGTTAATAAATTTTTTTGGCATATTTTTCTTCATAAATAAATAAACAAGTAACAACAGTTATTTTTAGCTGAAGCAAATAAAACAAATTTCAAATGCGCACTTTATGATTAAATGAAATCGTGCTGTTTCAAAATGAAATTAACAACCTGTAAACAATTTCCTGTTTATAATTTTAATGATTTTAGCAAACTGCCAAAAAACAACAATGGCAAATGCAAAACGTAAGAAAAAATAAATAAACTAGAGTCATATAAATATTCATTAAAAATGTTGCAACATTGTTTTTATTAAACGAGAGCAAACATAAAAATTATAATTCATGTTTATATTGCAACTCAAGCAGTTAAAACAATAAAAAACCAAACAAACTTAATACTCCTAGAACAACTAAAATAATAATAATAAAAAAATTATAAATAAAAAACACTACATATATATTTATAATAAATTTACTTCAACTAACAGGTTCTAGTACGTATCCAAAACGTTTATATGAAGTTAAAGGTATTCTCGTTCCTGTTATAAATACATACATACAACTACATGTGTATGTGTCTATGTTTGTTTAATGTGTTTAAAAGTTTTTTGGAAATAATGGCCTTAATCTCAGCAATAAAATAAAATTGTAACTACCCTTTAGATAGTTTTTATACCAAGCAGCAACAGCAACAAGAAAAATAAACTAATAGAAAAAAAACTCCTTCTTCATTACGTAAATTTTGTGAAATAAATCCTTAAAATTACTTTTTGTGGCCATAAACAGTCATATACAGACACATAAACACATACACAAAAAAACTCACTTACATGTGTATATTGTGTCCTGTAGTGTTTGAATCATAATATTTTTCCTCAAAACACTTCAAACATATTAGCGGAAAAAAAGTTTCGGACAATAAAATCTCTAGACATCTGAGCAGAACTACACTGACTATAGTCAATACTGTAAACTGACTATAATCAGGAATATAGACTCACTTTGTTGTGGAATATAAACTGACATATGTTAAGACCATAGCCTACAGTCTGGACTGTACAATGACTAAAGTGTGGACTATAGACTGAATAAAGTCTGAACTATAGATTGACTGTAGAATGGCAATAGTCTTGACTATGAACTGAGCATTCGCAAGATTATAGGCTTACTACTAACTGACACAATCTGGAATAAAGACTGAATATAGTCTAATTATAGCCTTACCTGTAGACTGAAAATATTCTGGATTGAGTATAGAAAGGATTATAAGGCTGACAACGGACTGACTATTGCCTGGACTATTGCCGTGACTATAGTCTCAATCATATGTGGACTCTAGTCTGGAATATAGACTGACAACAGTCAAGACTTTAAGATTACTGGATTGCTGACTAAAGTATGAGTTAAATAGACTGCTTATAGTTTGATACATAGACTGACTATAGTCTGGAACAAAGAGAGACTAATGTATAGACTATAGACTGATGTCTGTCCTTAATACTGACTAAAATCTGATCTATCTACTGTACTATAATCAGGATTATAGATCAACAACACACAAGACAAATTTGACTAGAGTTTGGACTAAGAACTGATCAAAATAGTCTTGAATATAGTCTTGGATATTAGCGGACAAAAATCTAGTCTATAGTTTAGAAAAACGTCAATTTAAAGTTTATGCTATAGACTGACTATAGTGTTATCACAACTTTTCTGCGCAACTGCTTCATATAGCAGTATAACTCCTAAGGATTTTAAATATTCTCCAAAAACTGCTGGGTATTAAAATACAAAACTATTACACTTAAACACTTTCATTTATGCCTCAGCTATTTAAAGTTGCACAAAACAACAGCAACAAGAACAACAGTAAACAGCAACAAAATTTATAATATTTTCTCTAGAAAGTACTTTTTGTATTGCCTTATATAACAACGTTATAGTTGTGGTATTTTTCTCTGGGATAGAGCAAAAGTATCTATCAGTTAACTGTGTGTGTGTGTGTTAAATGTCGTAATAAACTGTACCTTCTGTCAAGGAGTAACAACAGCAATATGCAGTTACACTAACCGAGTGTATATAGGTTTAAGACCTAGTACTACGTTTCTACAAGTAGTAGGCAATAATAAAGATGATATTGGGTAAGTAAAAAATATAATTTCGTGATACAATAACTAAACTTATAAGCAATAAATTCTAAGGATTTTTTATAATTTCCTTTCTAAATATTTTGCAACTTTTATAATACTTTTTGATTAAAAGTTAAATATTGATTTTTTTTCTTACACAAGTGAACTTACTTTCGCATTTAGCCAAAGTAATAATATTAGCAGCAATTGCTGGGGTAGTGGTGAATTTAAGTAACATAGCAATAACATCATCATTGTCCTTGTCTTTCTTGTAATAATTTTTTATGAATGTGTATATGTAAGATTAAATGTTTATACATACACATATGTATATATGAATGCATTTGTATTTTAATATGCACTCGTTTAAGTGCATAAAATGATCACTTTCATTCTTAACTGTACGGAAGTAAATTTAAAATTAGCTACAGTAAAAGTGTCAGATTAAAAATGTGATACTAGGAAAAATTAAAGTTTTGTATAGAAAGGTATGAATAATATAAGATGACCTAAATACTAGTGAATTGCATATTAGTTTCAAGAATCAGATACAATTTAGTTGATGTCAATTTTTAGAGTACTTATGTACCATTTTTAGAACTATTTCATAGAATAGTCAATACATTAGTAAATGAACTAGACTAGTCCATGTATCATCCCAGTAAAAACTTAAAGCCCATTTTTGGCAAAACTAGACTCAATTTAAACTTTTTATTCTATATTGTTAAGTACTGTAATTTTCCCTATAAAATAGCGCCAACATAAACTTTTGACTGTCCTGAAACAGGACTACAGATTAACTTTGAGAATAGACCAATAGTCTAAAGAAAATTTTTGAACTAACATTTCTATTCCATTTTCTTCTGCATTACAATCAATTTACAATTAACCCTCGAGCATATATATTGTATGTATATATACGAACATTTTTATTACGGAAATTTCTATAAAATTATAAACATTATTGCACCATTTTTACCCTGATACTTTAGTTTAAACTCATTTTCATTGCTGTTGGTGGAAAAAACCAAATTGCGTAGAAACGGAATTTGTTGCAAACTATTTATATGAACTTTTTTTAAAATAAAAAAATAAGAAAGTTTAGTAGCAGTATGACTGTATATGATACCCTACATCAATTAAGAGTTTATTTAAAATGTTATTTTTATTTTAAAAATCTGACTTTTTAAATGAGTTTTTTTTGAGGGGTAAGGTCATATATATGATGATGAAATTTATTGTCATCATCTTCTTTGAAAAGTCTTTCCGCCAGATCTCTTAGGATCGGGTCAAATTGGGCACGATCATTATGAAAATTATTGAAATTATTATACTATATATAACATTATTATGAGTTGAAAAACCTATTTGGGTAGTGATTCTGAAAGTAAGAATGTTTTCGTTGTTACAAACTTCAACTCAAACTCATATTACCCTGACATGCTAAAATGATGTAGGATATAAAGAGATGTCTTAGTTTTAAAAGTTTTCATAGTTAAAGTTGATGGGAAACTCCTTAACACTATCTCTTACACACGCACATATTTATTTTTAATATATAGATTATATTTTAACACATAGTAAACAATAGATAGCTGTTGTATTTATGTATCTATGTATGTATATATATTTTTTTAAAACAGTTTGCTTGACTATAAGAAACGTGTGGAAAAGGAGTGGATTTCTTAAAAAAGATTGCAATATAAAAATAGTTAAACATCATTTAGTAGTCGTGACAACACTGGCAAACAAACGCAATTTTAAGTGAGCGTATGTGTAAATTTGTACCCTGCAGTTTCATTTGTACCCTATATTTCATATTTTCCAATCAACTTTAAACACAACTGAAACAATTTAATAGCTACTTCCTAATATGTACAGATTTCTTATGTTATAAATAAACAAGTAACTCTTTAATGGCTTACTTGTGATGGGTTACGTAATTACTTCCGCAGATGCATATTCAACAAAATTACTTAACGTCTTTAAGGTTTAGATTGCATTCCTCTAGGTACAACTTATTAAGAGGCTTTAAATTGACGTCTCTACATTACAAAGAGTTCATTCATGTAAAATGAACAAATAAATGTGCAAAATAACATATTTAAGCGATACATTGAGTCATTTAAAAACTGCTGAGATGTAAGCACACTTACATACTGCTGCAGACACAATACATGCATGCAGCTGTTTCAAAAACCACGCACAACACTTGCCTTAGGGATAGAGACTTTATGATATGACATTGTCTGAAAGACGTCAATAGAAAAACATTTAGAAGAGATATAATAATTCCAAGAAATACTCTACACAGATCTAAGATATCACAAAAATACAAACATGTTTAGCTTGAGGTATAAAAAAATATATATTAAATACAAGTGGGGTAATTCAAAGCACAACAAGAACAAAAATGAACACAGTAATAGAGGATTAGGAAAGCGTGTCGACGAACGAGTTGTGGGAGTAGAGTTAAGAAAATCCATACTTAGTGGTTGTTAAATTGTAAAATTTCTATTGAAAATTAGTTGACTATTTAAAAGATGTATTTAATAGACATTCATAAAGTTTAACTGTAAGTTGTAAGTAATATTTGAGGTAGTGCTCTAAGCCACTGGCAATAACTTGTCTGTCATATCATGTTCTAAGTTTTGGTAATTACTACTTTATGAAATGAAATATGTGTCTGGATGTAATTTAAAATTACAGAAATTGATTTGAAAATTTCATGTATTAAGTACTGGAGACAGACTCTGTCTGCTAGCTAGAGCTTTTTCGTGATCGGATATAATTATTTAAACATTATTTTGATTTAAGATTATAAACTTCAATACATCTACGTATTTGTTTCAAAAACAAAAACTATTTTAATGTTCTTTAGCTTCCCAATTTAATCATTTTTTTTCCTTAACTAAATGACTTTAAGCAAAAGTTTTACTTCAAGTGTTAAATACTAATAACAATATTGCAAAACTTAACATTGTTTAGTGATAATAGAATAACACTTTAGCACATGTATTAAATAGAATTTTTTTGAAATATTTTTTTTTTAATTTTTCAAATACTTTGCCTCTCCTTGAACGGATAAAAGTAAATTGAGCCACTTGAACGTATGAGTATTTAAACAAAAATAAAACTAATAAAAGCACTTGCAAATATTTATTTATACAAACGTGTTATCACATACAAAATATATATAAATATTTTATATAAAAAATAGAAAAAAAAATTTTAATAAACTTTAATTTAGAAGTGGTTTTTGTGTATTGTTACCTTTTGTGTCTATGTGTGATGTTGATGATGATGATGTTGCTGACGATGATGGAGTTGAAACGTTGATGCTGGTGATGATGTGGTTTTATTTTATTTTTTTTCTCTATAAGCTGATTACATGACTAAAAAGAGCAAAAAAAAATACATACAAATAAAAGAAAAACAAAAGTAGCAACAAATACTCGCGTGTGATCAACAAGTCTATCAATCAGTTAAAACGTGCTTCAAAACTTGTTAGAGATACCACCTACTTTTATGTGGTAAATTAAATTACAAAGTTTTAAAACAAATATATACACAATGGAAACTCAAATACACACTCACTAACACACATATTAACAAACGCAAATACAACTATGAATACACACAGATACACGAAAAAAAACAAACAAACAAACAAGCAACCAAATAAACGAAGGAACAAAAAACTTTTGAAATGCAATAAAAATTAAAATAATATAAAAAACAGATGGTCCCAGTTGTGCGAAAAAAAACACTCAATGTTTTTTCTTTACTTTGTTATTCAACAAATATGCATTTCAAACAAAATACAAACACAAAAAATGAGAACGCTTTACAGTGGGGCAGAAGTGATTAAATTTCTTAACCTTGTTGTTATGATATGGAAATAGCCTATAAACTGATTGCAAAAATTCTATTAGACATGGTCCACACTAGCAAACTTTTGTTAATAAACTTTTCTTAATTCTCTTTTGAAGTTTCCTCAATATCTGCACATAGAAACATTTATTTCAGAACCTTCGTGTTAATTGCATTGACACGAGTACGAGAAACTCCGTACGACGATAGAGATTTTTCTCTTCTTTCTCTCTCAGTTAAAACCAAAAGTTTCCTACAAAAAAATTCCTTGTGTGGACTTACACTTACTAAGTACTAATCGAGCTTATATCAAGTCCATTTTGGGGTAAATTCAAATTGAGCTGAAAGATAACTTTGATCCAAAAAAAAAAAAAAATAAGTAAAAAGAGGTGTTTGTATTTTACGAATCCGCACTTGAACCAAAGATCTTGTACTTGGTTTAAGAAAACCCATACAAGTAAGTATCTTTTAAACAGAACTGGATTGATTTAAGTTTATATTACTCATTCTTCTCTTGAGTCTAGACAGACTCAATTCATATTGCAAAATATTATATATTACAAATTACTTTTGGGTTCAAAATTTCTTAGGATTGCTAAAATAAGATATTATGATTTTGTAATATAGATCCTGAATGATTTGAATCAGTTGAACTGATCAGGTCAATGTGTATAACCTAGTCATCTAGGTATCAGATTTTATGTTCTATCTAAGTTTAGTAGACAACACTAGGGATCTTATTTTGGATTGCCATGATAAATGCATTTATATACCAAACTGGCAGCTTAATTCAGTTAACGAAGCTCTTAAAGAACTTTTCAATTATTTAGTTTAAATATCTAGAAATTCATAATAGTCTACTTAAAACTAGCCACTGTTACCATATAGAAAAAAAACCTTTAAACAAATATGTGAGAAAATATTTCTACCACCACACAAACACAAAAATCTACTACAATATTCAGAAATACATTCATAAGTCTATGAATATCCTACATACATATTTATATGTATATGTAAATTTAAGTTGGCCCCGTTTGTATGGAGTAAAAGAATAAGGTACTGATGTTCCTACTAAAAATTAATTTTAAGTTCTTTATAAGATTTCTTTTTTTTTAAATTTTCCTTAGGATCATTATTTGGATAATAAATCGTATATTAAGGCTTTTCCAAAGGAATGATATGAAATTTTGATATCATGTTAATGATCTTTGGGAGGCTTATCAGATTTTTTTTTGCTTTTCCACAAATATTTAAATTTTTATCTCCACCATCAAAAAAAGAAGAAAATTTTGATTGAGAAATATTGACCATAGACCCAGAAAAGTATATATGTATAATCTGGATCCTGTCTGTCTATCTGTCTGTCTTTCTATCTGTCTTTCTGTCTGTCTGTCTGTCTGTCTGTCTGTCTGTGTGTCTGTCTGTCTGTCTGTCTGTCTGTCTGTCTGTCTGTCTGTCTTTCTGTCTGTCTTTCTGTCTGTCTTTCTGTCTGTCTGTCTGTCTGTCTGTCTTTCTGTCTGTCTTTCTGTCTGTCTTTCTGTCTGTCTTTCTGTCTGTCTTTCTGTCTGTCTTTCTGTCTGTCTGTCTGTCTGTCTGTCTGTCTGTCTGTCTGTCTGTCTGTCTTTCTGTCTATCTGTCTATCTGTCTGTTTGTCTGTCTGTCTGTCTGTCTGTCTGTCTGTCCGTCTGTCTGCCTTTCTGTCTGTTTAAAGCATGACAGACATGACAGATCTGAACGGAAAGAGCTAGAGGGTTGGAAGTTTACACAAAAAATCCATATAGGCTGATTCAAAAATAAGTCCTAATGATCCAAATTCTCTCTACTAAATATTATCGGTCCATAATTGACCCTACTCCTTATATAAGGTCCCCTCCAAAAACTTACTCTAGCGCCCATTATTTTCTCAAAAATGCGAGATAAACGCTGAAATTCGATATAACTAAATTTCTTACGAGAAAAGATATATTTACCGAATTTTGTGAGGTTTGCTCTATAATTAACCCTACCCCCCATACAAAGTCCCCCTCAGAAAACGACTTTAACGCTTCCTTCTAACGAATTTTATGAGAATCTGTCCATAATTGAGAATATAGGACCCCCTTCAGAAATTGGTTTTAATGCACAAACTTATACAGAAGTAAGTTTCTTAAAATCCAAAATCTTATAATAATAATGCATACGGTTTGATGGTGAGTATATAAGATTCGGTATAGTCGAATATAACACCCTTACTTGTTTATTTTTCAAAAATTTTAAAAGAATTTTAACGACAGGACTTTTTTAAGAACATAATCATAGAGTAACTAGAGCCATCCTAATGTACATAAATACATACAAACATATATACATATGCAAGTATGTTTTCAGAGTAGTGAAAAAATGTAAAAAAAAAACAAATTTAAAAATTTGTTTTAAGTTTTGTGCAACAAAAAAGTGTAACATATAAATGTTTATTTAAAAAGTTTTCATTTCAATTTTACTTTCAATTCATTTGTATGTTAGTATTTGTGTGTTTGCATTTTTTTCTTTAGTATAAACACTGTAAATGTATGTGTAAGTTAGTATAGAGTTTAGTATAGTACGGAGTATGCATTCATTTCGCTTGTTCATCCATTCATTCATTCATTTATTTAGCTGTCAGTGACTTTTCCCAGGCAACTCACTCAACTGCTGTAGCGTTCATACACACTTCAATTTTTTCGTTTATTTGAAATTAAATCATGAAGAAGAGAGTTTATGGCTTTTAAATTCAATACATTGTTTTTTATATCTGTTTGTTTGTCCCTCTCTGTCTGTCTGTTGCAAATTTTGTGTTTGTTATTTTATTTTTTTATGTGTTTGTTTTTATTATTTGTTTGTTTTAAATTTTTTTCTCGTTAACATTTGTCCTTATTTTCCATTAAGGCGAATGGGAGTTTAGAGCGTATGAGAAGAGAGAGGAGAGTTTTAAATGTTCTAAAGTAACCAACATGACTTGTCAGAATATAAAACATTTATCAATTGTTTGTCTGGGTTTTTATGACAAATTCATAGTGACTTTTTTAGATTATTTTTATTTCTTAAACTTTATTATTATGCAGCTATTAAATATGCAGATATATTCCCAGCAGAGATATTTTTTGTGAGTTCTCTAAAATCTTTTAAATTTAAGAAATTGAAAAGTTCAATAATCGGTCTTAAGGTCCAAAATAATTTGTATTATTCTTATCTAATCAAGTGGAACAAAATACACTTAAAAAAGATAGAAAAATCAAGTACACGGATCCCTTAAGTACAAAAAAAAACCTAATCTTAGCCTTCGTTGGATTAAAGAAAAATTATATTTCACTCATTTTGAAAATTTTTGGTTCGATTTAATCGCAAATACATACATGATTCGAGAATAAAATAAGATTGATTTAAGAATGTAAAAAATTAAATTAATCCCAAAATGATGGAAATAACAATAAAATAAAATCCCTTAAAATCTGAAAATTTAAGTTTCACGAATTTCTATCATTATATTCATTAACATTCCCATTGGGTTTTCTTTAAAGCAAATCCCTATAAGATGGCAAAGATATTTCAAAATTATTTCAAGTTCCAGCCAAGTATATGAACACAGCCAAGTTGAATGAAAATCGTTTAGGTTTGTTTTTTAAGGATTTCTTTTATTTTTGTTAGTTTCTTTTAAGTTTTTATCTTTGTTTACATTATGTATTCAAGGATAAATTGATGAAGGTAGTTAACGCTTTTAAAACTAGACAAATTGTTAGATATTTTCTGTTTGTAATGGAATATACAACGGAATTTAAATTACTTGTGTTCATGTTAAGCACACAGTAAGGGCCGAGCTGGTAAGAAGACCATAACTTAACTATAAAATACTACATACTTTCAGTAAACTCCTCATTGCTAAAATATATTATGAATAGTTTTGTTACAAAATCTTTTTCTTTTTTGCCCTTTAATTTTTGCTAGCAATAGCAACTTTCTTGTATTTTTTGCAGAATTTTTTTTCTATTTGGAAATGCGTGCGTTCGTGCATGACCTCTGTTAATGTGAATATTGCTACTAGCTGCTTATATTTTGCTTACTTAGTAAGCAGTTGTGCCAGAGATTATGTTGCTGCTGTTGCTACTTTTTGTATAATTTTTAGTTTGTATATTTTTTTCTCCAGCTATTGCAAAAATTTGTGAGTGATATCCTTAGTTTTATAACAATTGTTGATAAAAAATGTAAGAAACTAAAAAAAGAAAATGTTTTTCTTATAATGTTTTCCAGTCATACAAACATATTTTGTTGTTGATGCCTGAACTAGTCGTTCATATTACATACAAATACTAGAAGCTGTACTAGAGTTTCTATATAACTAACAATTTCAGCATAAAAAACTGTAGAGAGAATATCACTTTTGGTAACTTTCAATTCTTTTCGTTTCAGTTTTTCTTGAACAGCATAAAAAAGAAGAAAAGCATGGAAATAAAGTAATTCAGTTTATTTTGTTTGAATGATTGCAGAAAATTGTATATATGTATGTATATGAATATGTATACGTGTTTGAGTATCTGAGTGTTTGAGTATTAAGTCCAGTTCTTTGGGAATCCTTCTTATATTTTTTGTTCTCTTTGCTAGGACTTTAACTGAGTACATGTTGCAAGTTGGTGTTCGTTTTCTATTTTTATTCATTCGCATAAATCACGTTCGCGCACAAAAGTTTTGATTTGTAAAATCAAAAGCTATTTGCGCTGTAATCAGCACAAACATTGTACAAAAATGCGGCAGAAGTGGAAGTCGTAGTCATCTTTAGTTGTAGTTTGAGAAAGTTTTCGAGTTTTTATTATTATTCCATTACCCTACAATAGGTAATGCAGCAAAGATTTACTTTCTGTTACTTGATGAACTAGAACTGAACTAGAACTGAACTAGAACTGAACTAGAACTAAACTAGAACTGAACTAGAACTGAACTAGAACTGAACTAGAACTGAACTAGAACTGAACTAGAACTGAACTAGAACTGAACTAGAACTGAACTAGAACTGAACTAGAACTGAACTAGAACTGAACTAGAACTGAACTAGAACTGAACTAGAACTGAACTAGAACTGAACTAGAACTGAACTAGAAGTGGACTAGAACTGAACTAAAACTGTGTACAATCATATTTTCAAATTTTATTTTTGTTTACAAAAAAATATTTATGTACATATGTATGTAGTTATTAGTGTACGATAATGTATTTAAATGTGTAGAATCCTTATAATAAATGTACAAACCATATGAATTCTGTGTAAAATGTAAATGTATGTATGTTATTATTTTTGCATTCTATAAAAACTGTTTTCTTTTGTTTGTCTACAAATATAATTGGTTTAACTTTGTTTTATTTAATTTCTTGTTTTATTCCTTTTTTTTGCTCTTATTATTGTTGCTGTTTTAGTTGTCAAGATTTATGCCAACAAACAAATAAAGAAAAATACTCAACAATAAAATTTATTGATACAAGAACTATAAAAAATAACAAAAACTTTGAGGTCATATTACTTTTTTCCACAAACAACAACAACAGCAAACTCTTCTTAATGCTGCCTGTAATTGCAAATGGTTTTGAACTTTTATGGAAAAATACTTAAAAGGAGAAGGAGTAGAAAATATATAAAAATGAAAATAATGTAAATCAATTGAGCAAAAGAAATAGAAGTAGTAATAATAATAATATTTTGACATAAAATGACAGTTGTAGACAAATTACCAGTAACAACAAAAACAGCAACTAAAACAAGCTCCTTTCCTTTTTGTAGCCTTTTTGCTCGATAATAACAAAATGCAAAAGATACAAAAAAGGAAAAATGTTAGAAATCAAGTAGAGAAAATTGTTTGCATTTACTACATGATTTTATGTATGTTTGTGTGTGAGGATTTAGTGCTCATTGTGGTATGAGTAATTGAAATCCTATTTTAACATCATGTTATTCGAACATTATTTTTTCTATCAGACTCCTCCGATCGTAGTACAATTTTATATACATACATAGGTTTTCATATGATGCTTTTTGCTTTCTCGTTTTTGTTTCTTTACGGATTTTTTTTTCGTTGGTGTTGTTATATTTTTAAGAGGATTCAAATGTCAAATTGTTTTTGTATGTTTGTCATTGTAAATGCGTGTGTGTTTAGTAATGTCTAGCAATAAAATATAAAAAAGGCAGCATAAAACCTAGAATTGATGTCTATTTATCATCATTTTTGTCATCAGCATCATCAACTTGTTCTACTCTTCGTGCCCATAAAGCTGATGATGATGGGCTTTGCCTGAATGTGTTGTCACTATTTTAAAAGTGTTAAGTATTGAATTTTGTTGCTTGTAGTTCCCATTTTCATGGCTGTTTTTCAGTGTTGAAGTACTTAACAAAAAGCTATAAATTTTAAATGTTCTAACCTCAAAGTATTAACTTAAGTTGTTTTCTTTGGGATTTTATTGTATAACCCAAACATGTTTGACAGTTAAAAAATGTTGTAATAAAAATAACAAGTTAAAATATATATTAAAATAGAACTAGAACAGAACTAGAAAAATACTAGTACAGAACTAGAACAGAACTAGAACAGAACTAGAACAGAACTAGAACAGAACTAGAACAGAACTAGAACGGAACTAGAACAGAACTAGAACAGAACTAGAACAGAACTAGAACAGAACTAGAACAGAACTAGAACAGAACTAGAACAGAACTAGAACAGAACTAGAACAGAACTAGAACAGAACTAGAACAGAACTAGAACAGAACTAGAACAGAACTAGAACAGAACTAAGTTTATCGTATTTAAATAAACTTAATTAGTAATGAAAATAATGTATGCATTTGTATCTATTTATTAACTCTTTCAAAAGCCTCAACAACATAATGATTAAAAGCTAATTGATTCAATCAAATTTCACACGAATCAAATGCCATTGCAATAAGTATTTTAATTTTAATTATTAATTAAAATTAATAATATTAAAAGATTTCTAACAAAGTTTCCTCAGACGCCTTTAAGAACAAAAATCAACAGTTTTATAAAAGGACCCCAAAACCACACTCCCGCTTTTGTCGTAACTGTTGACTATGATAAAAAGAAAACGAGAAAATATTAAGTCAAACAAACTAGAAAAGATTTTTCTCTTAAACCCAAAATCAACAAATAAATACCCACCATTTACAAATTATGGAATTACATATTTTCTTTTTATTATTTTAAAATTTTTTAAAAAGAAAAAAACAAAACTAAATAAAGAAAATTATTTCCATTGAACTTATAAATAAATCAAGGATTTATTGTGGTTAAAGAAAACATCGAATGAAAAGAAAAAAAGAACAAATGGTAAATAAAATTATGACTTTTTCTTGCAATAAAAAGTTTGAAATTTAAAAAGGAACGAGAATGAAAAAATGGAGTTTCAATACAAGTCTGCTGTTTTTATATTATAAACGCAATAAATTTGTTTTTGTTCCATTATTTATTTGCTTAAAATTAAAAAACGAAAAACTTTTCATTTTTTATTACGAAATAAAATCGAATTCTTTTTCTCACTCCTAATGTATTTTTTTTTCGCTTTGCATAGCAATGTCATGCAAACATAAATTCAATTTTTATTTACATTTCCATTAACAACAGAATTCGCAGTTTCTTCTTCAGTTTTTTTTTAGTTCGCAGTTTTACAACATTTTTTATGGAGTTTTATTTTGTTGTAGTTTTATATACATGTACACATACATACATATTTTGTTCTTTTATTTGTGGTTTTACAATTGCCAATGAAATGTGTAAAATAGGGAAGTTCAAGCTTTTATAATTGAACTAAGTAGTTCAATTCTAGTTCAGTTCTGGTTTAGAACCAAACCAATCAATTTTAGTTCAGTTCTAGTTCAGTTCTGGTTCATTTCTAGTTCAGTTCTAGTTCAGTTGTAGGTCAGTTCTAGTTAAGTTCTAGTTTAGTTCTAGTTCAGTTCTAGATCAGTTCTAGTTCAGTTCTAGTTCAGTTCTAGTTCAGCTCTAGTTCAGTTCTAGTTCAGTTCTAGTTCAGTTCTAGTTCAGTTCTAGTTCAGTTCTAGTTCAGCTCTAGTTCAGTTCTAGTTCAGTTCTAGTTCAGTTCTAGTTCAGTTCTAATTCAGTTCTAGTTCAGTTCTAGTTCAGTTCTAGTTCAGTTCTAGTTCAGTTCTAGTTCAGTTCTAGTTCAGTTCTAGTTCAGTTCTAGTTCAGTTCTAGTTCAGTTCTAGTTCAGTTCTAGTTCAGTTCTAGTTCAGTTCTAGTTCAGTTCTAGTTCAGTTCTAGTTCAGTTCTAGTTCAGTTTCTAGTTCAGTTCTAGTTCCAGTTCTAGTTCAGTTCTAGTTCAGTTCTAGTTCAGTTCTAGTTCAGTTCTAGTTCAGTTCTAGTTCAGTTCTAGTTCAGTTCTAGTTCAGTTCTTGTTCAGTTCTAGTTCAGGTCTAGTTCAGTTCTAGTTCAGTTCTAGTTCAGTTCTAGTTCAGTTCTAGTTCAGTTTCTAGTTCAGTTCTAGTTCAGTTCTAGTTCAGTTCTAGTTCAGTTCTAGTTCAGTTCTAGTTTAGTTCAGTTCTAGTTCAGTTCTAGTTCAGTTCTAGTTCAGTTCTAGTTCAGTTCTAGTTCAGTTCTAGTTCAGTTCTAGTTCAGTTCTAGTTCAGTTCTAGTTCAGTTCTAGTTCAGTTCTAGTTCAGTTCTAGTTCAGTTCTAGTTCAGTTCTAGTTCAGTTCTGTTCAGTTCTAGTTCAGTTCTAGTTCAGTTCTAGTTCAGTTCTAGTTCAGTTCTAGTTCAGGTTAGTGTCAGTTCTAGTTCAGTTCTAGTTCAGTTCTAGTTCAGTTCTAGTTCAGTTCTAGTTCAGTTCTAGTTCAGTTCTAGTTCAGTTCTAGTTCAGTTCTAGTTCAGTTCTAGTTTCAGTCTCTGTTCAGTTTCTAGTTCAGTTCTAGTTCAGTTCTAGTTCAGTTTTAGTCAGTTCTAGTTCAGTTCTAGTTCAGTTCTAGTCAGTTCTAGTTCAGTTCTGTTCAGTTTAGTCAGTTCTAGTTTCAGTTCTAGTTCAGTTCTAGTTCAGTTCTAGTTCAGTTCTAGTTCAGTTCTAGTTCAGTTCTAGTTCAGTTCTAGTTCAGTTCTAGTTCAGTTCTAGTTCAGTTCTAGTTCAGTTCTAGTTCAGTTCTAGTTCAGTTCTAGTTCAGTTCTAGTTCAGTTCTAGTTCAGTTCTAGTTCAGTTCTAGTTCAGTTCTAGTTCAGTTCTAGTTCAGTTCTAGTTCAGTTCTAGTTCAATTCTAGTTCAGTTCTAGTTCAGTTCTAGTTCAGTTCTAGTTCAGTTCTAGTTCAGTTCTAGTTCAGTTCTAGTTCAGTTCTTGTTCAGTTCAAGTTCAGTTCTAGTTTAGTTCTAGTTCAGTTCTAGTTTAGTTCTAGTTCAGTTCTATTTCAGTTCTAGTATACTTGCAATTTTTATACATCGATATGTGTATATATGTAATACATATGTATATAAGTGTGAGTATATGTCCTGGATGTACACATATGCGAGTGGGTGGATGTTTACACTAAACGTTATTGACTTTTTTAGTGTCATCACTTTCAATTTAACCACATACTTAGCTGCTTTCACAATACAACAAAATTCATTCATACACTCCTTATCCATTCATTTCTTCATCTATTTGTGGTATTTGCTTTTGTTGTTAGTTCCTTTTTTTAAAGTTCATCTCATTCAAGGGCTGAAATGCAATCATCTCTGTATAGAATTTAAAAAACAACTCACGTTTTGTATAGTCACAACAATTATTTGTTTGTTTGTTGTTGTAGATGTACCTATAAATTTAAAATACTGCACAATGGGATAGAAATTGAGTAACACAAGTTTACTACGCTTTCTGAAAACCTTAAAAAACATATTGAATACACTTTTTAAGCATATTTTGCAGTTTATTCATTTGTTTCATCTAAAACCGAATTTTGATAAATAATTCTTTGCGATTTGTTATTTTGTAAACCATAGTATTAAGAATCCCATAAATGACTATTGACTTTAAACTGAATAAAAACACATACTCCCAAATTTATAAACCACCTCATCATTCTGTCCCCTTTGTGTTGATAAATTTATATTTTTTAACACACACTCACACACAAACGTCAAAAAATAAATCAACAACAGCAACAACAACAAATGAAAATTGTATGTGATAAAAAACAACAACAAAAGTAAACACAGCAGCAACTTACAACCAAAACTTAACTGGAAATGATGAAAGAGATAATGTCATTTTGTGGTTTTCCATTGCAGGTTGACGACATCTGTTGTGCCCTGCCAACAACCACCACATAACAAGGACAACAGCAACAAAAGACAGACGACGAACGACACACATTCATTTATATAAAAAAGTCTTTTGAAAATTACGTTGTTTTTCCAATAATTATAATAAATTAAGTAATATAATAACTCAACTTGTTTTACTATCTTATAGTTTTAGAAAAAAGCATAGAAGTTTTGTAAGCTAGCAACATATATACATAGTTATGACCTGTTGAGAGAATTAAATAAAAATGGATTAGGGTTCGGACTTTTGAAGAAAAGCACTTCTAATTGAAACACCCTGTATATTTGCTATAAGAAACAAAATTTTCAGTAAAAATATATAAAAAAAATACTTTTTACTGAATTGAAGAATTTTAAGACATGACTTCTCATGTTCCAACAAAAAAATCAGAAAAATTCATAAGAATTAATGTTTTGAATCTTTAAAGAAAATAGTAATCTAGCTATACCCAGTTTACTTCCTACTTAAACTCTTTAAATGTATTAAATTTTGTTTTTTAGATGGCCCTTAAAAATTCTGTATCAAATTTGGTCAATATAATCTTATGCATTTGTGTCAATAAATATAAAAATTTATTACACTCTACCACATTAATGTGAATGTCCCATATGTTGTATTAATTTTCTTTTAATATTTTTTTGTAAATGTAATTCTTACAATTGTTTGCATGTGTTCTAAGTACAATTTTGCTTAAACATTAGCATTATGGCCAATAAAGTCTTGTAAAATGATGTAAATAGGTCTATAATAATCTATGAAAGAAAATTCAATAGAAATTCAAATTTGATGATAAGACATTAAGCGAAATAGATAAACTTGGTAAAATTGGCATAAAATTCATAAGAAAAAAAATTTACAAAATTTTTTAGGGAATATTTTATTTGGTTATATTTTTTCGAAAAT
Organism: Lucilia cuprina; assembly: GCF_022045245.1. NCBI lineage: Eukaryota > Metazoa > Arthropoda > Insecta > Diptera > Calliphoridae > Lucilia > Lucilia cuprina. The sequence goes on from NC_060952.1 coordinate 4,161,632, forward strand.
ATATAAAATCTGAATATAATTTAGATTAAAAAAAAACAAAACTTTTGAAAAATTATTTTTCTTCGAGATTATTTCTAGAACAGATTACTTGTATGCATGCTCTATAATATGGCATATTTTAAGACATTTGTATGTTGTAAATATAAAAAGTAGTTGAAATAAAATTCTTCGTTTTCAAAATGTCTTTCATTACAATTTATCATTTAATGTGGTTTCCATTAAAGACATAACATTTCCATCAAATAAATATTTTACTTTCGTTCTATTTGCCCTTCAAACGTTCAAAGTTGATTCATCATCATGTACTTTGTGGTTACACTTTTATGTTTTACACAGTAATTTAATATGGCCTTAATTTTATTCTTCTAACTTATTCTTATTTTGTCTTTCTTTTTCGTTTTGGTTACTTAACATTTAGCTTTACTTAAGTTGCTTTACTTTTTCGGTAATTTTTTCATGTTTAAGCTAATATTTTTATCTTATTTTTCAGCTACAGCAGTTGGTTACTTATTTGCTTGCTATTTTTCGGCTATAGAAATGTATTAAGTTGGATTTGTCATACTATAACATTTGAACGAAAAAAATAATGTATACAAATTCTATGAAAAAAACAAAACGAAAATGTCTACGAAATAAAAGAATTTTTACAGTATTTAGTAATTTGTGGTGTCAAATTTTATGTGTACAAAACAAAAACCCACAAAAAAAGCAGACATATTTAAACAATAACTACAACAACGAAAGCAGCAGCCAAAGCCTCAACAAGCAATAAGACTAAGAGGACAATGAAAGCATTACAAAAATAAATATTTAAGTATTTACAATAATAAAAGTACAGACTTACGTACACTTCCTCTGATTCTCATACCCATAAGGATACGAACACGATACACGGCCACATACACCAGGGAACGTGATGTCATGTTTATATAAAGAGAAAAAATCAAGAAATGAAAAAGTTGGAGTAAGAGATTCCAAGTTAAGTATTCAATTGATTTGACTTTTGTAACATTGACGCAGTTTCTGTTTTTTTTTTGTGGAAACATGTATTTTGCTTAATATTTAGAGACAAATTCGAGAGAATACTTTTTTTAACAGTGATGGATAAAAATTTTCCCTAACTAAAGAACCAAATAACTAACCAAGTAAGTAACGAACTAACGAACTAACTACCTAACTAACTAAGTAACTAACTAACTAACTAACTAACTAACTAACTAACTAACTAACTTACAAACTTATTAACAAAAAACTCGGAAAAAACCTATATTGTAATCAGAAACATATAACTGTTATTACACCACTTCAGTGGGGAGGGTATATTGGGTTTGTGCTGATGTTTGTAACGCACAAAAGTATTGGTCCTATACCCACCTTAAAGTCTCAAAATCATTTCCTGAGTCGATTTAGCTATGTCATTCCGTCCGTCCATGTTAACTTTGTTACCAAGCTACAATTTTGAAGATTCAATGAAATTCGGAACATGATCTTCTATTGTCCCAGGGACGAAGTCTATTGAAAATGGTTAAGATCGGTCCATTATTTCACCTAGCCCTAATACAACTGAACCCCCAGTAGAGCTTGTAAACTTTGCAATCAAACTACAACTCGCAATTTTGGAGATCAATTTGACACATGATCTTTTATGGTACTGTAGACAAAGTCTACTGAAAATCGGTAACACCGGTCCATTATTTCAACTAGGCCCCTTACAACTAAACCCGCCAAATAGGACTTTTAAATTCATAATTATGTTTAATATAATCGTATATAGACAAAAAGCTGCAAAACCAAGTTCTATACTAGCCTTGATAACCCTGATGAACTTTATAATTATAGGGCCTGATTTGATCCTAGCCCTTATAAAAAGCCCCTATCAAAAAAATTTTACTTAAATATCCACAGTTTTATTAAACAATAAATTGCTTAAGTATATCTGAGGCAAAGTACAATTCAACTTAAATGCTTTATTATGAAAACTAAAACACATTTTATTCGTATACAGGTGTAAGGTATCATATGGTCGGCCTCGCACGACTATAACTTCTTACTTCTTAAATTATAACTTTATTTTGTACACCACTGTTAACAAATAAAATACCATAACACCACACGATGGACAAACAACAGTTTAAAAACATTCGTTCAGTATTTACAGCAACAAACTACTTAAACGTTAAAAAGTAAAAGGAGAATAAAAACGTTTACAAGCAACAACAATAACATTTCTATGCTTGAAACTGTCAATATCTTTATTTTGTTTATATTGTCCTGCCCTTGTTATTGCTTTAATATGTCTTCTTAAGGACGAAAAGAAAGGGGAAGCGCAAAATTTCTTAATGTTTATTTGTATATACATATATATGTATGTATGTAAGTCTGCCTTATTAGACAGCTGCTATGTTTAAGAAAATAACAAAAATAGCAAGAGAATTGGGGAGATACTAGAGCCTACCAATATTTAGAGATTAAGCTTAAATGTCTCTTCTTAGGACAACAACACCATTCAACATACACAATCATGTACATACATATAAGTAAGATACATATTATTTAGGCTGAATGACCAGAAAATAAGAAATAAATGCAAACATAATATACAACAACAACAAACAATTCACGTAGTACTCGTGCATATTAAGACATCAGTTGTTGCTTTAGTTTATTTTCATATTTGCTACTTCTTCTGCTAACATTTCTTTTATTGTTCTTGTTATGATGATGGCACATTGTCTTTTTTCTGCTTATTTTTTTAGGATTTTGTCCATTTTCTCATTCTTCTTTAACTTGGCTTGTTTATTATTCTTTTATTTACTTTTGTTTATATTATTTTGTTAAGTGTATGTATGTGTTTTGAGGGCAAATTGTAGAGAAAGTTGTTTTTGTAAAAAAAGTTACGAGAAAAAATAAATGAAATCCCTTTAATATCTTGATTTTTGGATTTGACATTTGTGTACAACAAGTTTAACCCCAAATAAAATACAAAATACTACAACTATACACAGACATTTATACAGACACAGACTTCTTGTTTAGGATATACATATGTATGTGTGTGTGTGTTTATACAAATACTAATTCTAATTGTTTGTTTTGTTCTTTGTCTTTTGTTTTGACTTAAAGATGAGGGCTCATCATTTTCTGAACAACAAACCAAAATAAAATATTTATCACTTTATGAGAATCTTAATATTGTCATCTTTTTTCCATTTAAAAAAGAATCTTTTAGTTCAGGCTATAAAGTGTTAATAAACATGTAAATTTCTTTTATTACTCCTTTAATGAAAACTATTTGTATTCAACAAACTGGTAAAAACTTAAAGAACAAAAACCTAATTATATAATATGTTTGGGTTTTCGTACAAATTAAAGAAAATTATCAATTTATCAAACTGACTTCATATGAATATAAAAACAACATATGTTATTAGTGAAAAAATATATTAATTATTTAAAAATAAAATAATATGCAACTTTATTACCAGACTCTTGAATCATTCTCGATAACTTAAATAATATTGACGACAAATTATGAGTTCACTGTCTTTTTGCACAGACTGACAGAAATTCCTATTATTGATTACTATTAGCTTCATAATTATGGAATGGTGATTTCTTAATCATTCCAAAATATTTTTAAGTTTAATTAAAGTTTTCACTCATGTAGTTTCCGTAGTTTTTAATATGCACACGATATAGAAAATTTTTAATTATTTATAGAAAATCTTTTTATCAATGTATTATTTATATTTAAGCAGTTTAAAACAAACAAAAATCTATTTACTTGTCACAATCTTTTCAAAAGTGTATTAAAAATGTCCAAGCAATTTGTGGGAGAATATATGTATGTATAAAAAATAGTTTGTGATTATCATTCATTCTATTCATTACAATCCATTCATTTATCTCTGGTCGATTATTATTCATAAGTTTTTAAAGTTTTGTTTAAAAAATTTTCCCAAAAATCTTTCGTTAGTATTCTCTAATTCCCTTTGGTATTAAGTAACTACAAAAATATAATTTCAAATAATCTTACAAACAAATAAGAGGTAAGAAAGTAAAATAGGTTCAGTTGCATTGGTAAACACACTACAGTTGTGAATACAAAGTTTTTTTAGTTTAGACTTTACTTTAGAATAGACTATAGATTAGACTTAATAGTCGACTATAGACAAGACTATAGTCTAGACTATAGACTAGACTATAGACTAGACTATAGACTAGACTATAGACTAGACTATAGACTAGACTATAGACTAGACTATAGACTAGACTATAGACTAGACTATAGACTAGACTATAGACTGGACTATAGACTGGACTATAGACTAGACTATAGACTAGACTATAGACTAGATTATAGACTAGACTATATACTAGACAAGATTATAAAATAAACTATAGACTAGACCAGATTATAGACTTTATAGAGTTTATTACTAAGACTATAGTCTTGTTTTATGTTAAGTTGTTTGAGTTTTACAAAGTCCAATAAATGTATTGTATAACAACCGCTTTGCTATAGCTCCCACAAAAGTTACAAAAATACACAAAGTTTATTTTCTACTTAGAATTTTAGTCATACTATGAATACAGCTTTTTCTACGACAGTTGTAAAATTTCAATTTGTTTGTCCCGAAAAAAAACACAGAAAATATGTTTTCACTCAAAATAGGAAGAAAGTTAAAAAAGTATGCAGTTTTGCATTCATTTTTACTTTAATCAATTCTAATGCAAAGTTGTAGATAGAAAAGGGACGAATGAATAAAAACACCCACATAAGTATATAAATCTAAAATGTATTTCGTTTGCTGTAAAACATTACATTAGAAATTCTCAAGATGTTTTACTTGTGAATAATCATAAAGATGGAAATTTTGATGGTTTCTTATACAATTTAATACGTTCTCAGCGCTATGACAGTGTTGTTGTCTTTTGATGAAAAGAAAAACATTAGTGAGGGAAAAAACTGGTACGAAGAAATCATTGAGTTGATTTTTTTATAACTACTTAAGTTTATGAATATGAAAATATTTACTCAAAAAATCAAGTATCTAATCCACCAGGACATTGAGCAGATTTTGTTAAGTACATTTTAAATTGTTTGGCTATAAACTAAGAAGGAATAAAAAATAAACATTTGTAAGAAATAACAAAAAAAATCATGACTTTGTTCAATATTTTCTTTCTTTTCGTTTTGACAAAAAGATTTTCTAGTAAAAGAGATAAAATTTTATTACAAAAACAAAATTTGCTGAAAGCTTATTAGTATTTTAAAAAGGATTTTGATTTATGTTAAGGATTATATGTTGAAGACTGTTGCTAATGTTATGACATTTGTATAAAGAAGAGCTTTCAATTGTATATATTTTATATTTTTTATATTTTTAATATTTTAGATAATAAACTGGTCCCTTGGATTATTTTATTTTTATACAAATATGTGTATATATGTATGTAGTAGTTACTAGTAATTGTTACTTATATAACCATTTTTTTTCTTAAACACTTAACTGTTCATTAACCTCTTACTTTAGCAAAATTTTAATTCTTTCTGTGTGCATATTAATTTATTAAATACTTGTATATTAATTTACTTTCTAGCCAAAAACCCTCTATACATAATTATTAACTTTATTATATTATAAATATTCAGTAGATATTGTTAGTACACAACAATATTTATACTGACTACAGCAGTTGAAGAAGTGTATTAAATTACCAACAGATGCATAAACTACTTGCAGTTGATGTTTCGGAATATCATTCATAATTGTAAATATACATATTAATACATACATGAATAAACATACACACATACATATAGCTATTATGTATAATATTCATTGAAAACCATAATAAAGCCATAAAAGTTTGTTCAAGTAAATTTAAAAATAACAAAGTGTGAAAAATTTAAATTTTTACAATAATATACATATATATGTATTACGAATATAAAGAAATAAAAACAGAGCAATTTAAAAATAATATGTAAAACTTTTTTTAACGCAAAATAGATTTTTTGTTAAAAAATTCAGAAAATGTGGACGCACAATTAAGACCAACTATTTGATACATTTCACCGACAGATTGGACTTTTAGATGACACAATAACAAGTAAGAAATTATAGTCGCGCTAGACCTACCGTATAATACCCTACCCCAGTTAGAAAAAGAAAATGTGATTTAGTTGTCATTATACTGCATTTAAGTGAAATTGTACCTAAGCCATTTATTGCTAAATAAAAGTCATATTTTAAACGAGGCTTTGTTTTTTCCCCTAATTAAGTGCATTATTACTTTCTTTTGCTTTTTATACATATAAACAAATAACAATAATAATACGTTAAATCTAAACAGTAAGGGTGTAGGATTAGTTTTAAATTTTTTAGGTTTTCACAATCGCATGCAAAACTACGCCAAAATGAAAACGAGAGCGAGTATGAGTATTGAAATAGTTAGGTAACCAACTAAGCAGATTAATGTTTAATCAACCAGTGGTCAAATGGTTTATTATGAAACGCGATTTGCAGCAACAGACTAGCAACAATATAAATAAAACAGCACAAGCTCCAGCAAAAAAAAATTGAAACTAATAATTGAAAACCAATAAAAATCGAAAAGCGATTTATTGAAAAATATAAAAACAATTCATTTAAATGAGCGCTCGAACACATAAAACTAGGCATGCGGCAGGACAGACAGACAGACAAACATAGAAATTTGTACAGACACAAAAACCCATAACACACATTATCTACGTATTTATTCACGCAATCAATTATGTTCTAAATGATTTCTTTTTTATTTAAATGCAAACCACACACTTTTGCACTCAAACTGGTACAAATTTTATCGACATAATTTATACACACTTTGTTGGAAAGAAAAAAAAAGTAAAAACTTCAACTCTAATGTGGAACATAGTTGTAGATTTGTGATTGTATGTTTCTGATATTATTATGCAAATTCTTTGCAAATTGCAATTAATTAAAAACGATTAGTGAGTGGATTGAAATGGTTGCATTAAACAAAGAATAGAGAAATAATGCAAGTATACCTAAATGGGTTTAAATGTAGTTATGATGAATTTTAAGAAGCACGCTACACAAGGTATTTTATAAAGTAGAACAGAACTAAATAAAACCAGAACAGTGCTAGAGCAGAACTAGAACAGAATTATAACAGAACAAGAACAGATATAGAATAGAACATGAACAGAACTAGCACAGAACTAGAACAGAACAAGAACAGAACTAGATCAGAACTAGAACAGAACAAGAACTAGAACTAGAACAGAACTAGAAGAGAACTAGATCAGAACTAGAACAGAACTAGAACAGAACTAGAACAGAACTAGAACAGAACTAGAACAGAACTAGAACAGAACTAGAACAGAACTAGAACAGAACTAGAACAGAACTAGAACAGAACTAGAACAGAACTAGAACAGAACTAGAACAGAACTAGAACAGAACTAAAATAGAACTAGAAAAGAACTAGAACAGAACTAGACAGAACTAAACAGAACTAGAACAGAACTTAATTTGAAATGAAATTATCGTTTGGGGGAGAATTATAACTTTAGCGATATAATGATGTTCTCAATTAAAACTTCAAGTAATTGTTATGAATTTCCAACCTATAGGGTGCAAAAACTTAATTCCAATTGAAAAGAGATTTTCGAAAATCCCCCACTAAAACCCGTGCGGTACCCACTTAAATACTCCCACAAACATCGATAATAAATAACCAGGGGGTAAAAAACTAGAGAACAGAGAGAAGAGTAAGTTAAAATGAATCAATGAACAAAAACAGTTATATATGAAATACTGCGGTTTTATCATGACAAAAGTAACACGATAAAAAAATTAAATTGCAAAATTGCCAGCACACACATACAGACAAACAAACTTACTCACACATTTAAACACATTGTTTGCAATTAAATACTTTTTATAATTTTACATACAAATTAAGGGAAATTTAATACTACAATTATTATCTTTTTATATGGAGATACTTATAATTGTATGAGTTTAAATTTTTATTGAGAGTAAAAATGTAAGCAAATACTCACATTTTTAATTTGTGATCAAAGATCACAGATTTCCAATTTATGTATATTACATTGCAACTTTAACTGTACTGTGTGTAGTTTTCAACGGTTTGTCAAAGCTAGTGATTGTCATTTATCAATTGGCGGTTGCAATTTTTATTTTTCAATATTTTTATTAAAAGTGGTGCAGACAACAAAAAGTATGTCTCAATTTTGGCAAACAAAAGTGGCTGTTATAACAGGAGCTTCAAGTGGAATTGGAGCTAAAATTGCTTTAAAATTGGCAAATGCTGGTGTAATTGTTATTGGTTTAGCGCGTCGCACAAACTTGATAGATGTAAGTTGAAGCAAGAAGGGAATGTCTTAGCATGATAAAAAAGGTTCAAAGGATAAAAAGTAAAAAAAAGTATTCTTATTTGGAATATCTTTAATACAAACCAAATTTTCGTATGGCAAACTTTAAATCGGCTCTATAACAATTATAACAAAGCTCTGTGATCACTTACAAATTTCCATGAAAAATATTTTTTCTTCACAGGCAGCAGATCCTTAAGTTGTAAAAATTTTTAAAACATTTCTAAATAATTTTCTATTACCTTCAGGATCTCAGTAAAGACATTGAAGGTGATGGTAAAATTGTCTCTCACCATTGTGACTTGAATAAAGAAGACAGTATTTTGGAGGCATTTAATATGATACGCACTACTTATGGGACAATTAGCATATTGATTTGTAATGCCGGCATAATTAAAGCCAATTTTTTAACTGGTACGTATAGAAATCAATTTTGTCAATGACTTGTCAATTATCCCATGACTTACTTGTTTTCTCGATCGTATTGTTTAAAATAATAAAAGAACTAAATTTCAACTTTAATTGCACTAGAACTGAACTAGAACTGAACTAGAACTGAACTAGAACTGAACTAGAACTGAACTAGAACTGAACTAGAACTGAACTAGAACTGAACTAGAACTGAACTAGAACTGAACTAGAACTGAACTAGAACTGAACTAGAACTGAACTAGAACTGAACTAGAACTGAACTAGAACTGAACTAGAACTGAACTAGAACTGAACTAGAACTAGAACTAGAACTGAACTAGAACTGAACTAAAACCGAACTAAAACCGAACTAGTACTGAACTAAAACCGAACTAGAACTGAACTAGAACTAAACTAGAATAAGCGGACTTATTTCATGTTCGTACACATTTGATAAATTAAAATTAATTTTTCTATTACATGAACATTTTAAGAATCTACATCAAAAGAGCTAAAGGATTTATACGATCTTAATGTTTACGCAACAACCATCTGCTTGCGTGAGGGTTTAAAACTTATGGCAACCGCCACAAAGGGCCATATAATCGTAATGAACAGGTATGTTTTTAAATATTTTAAAAATAAATTATTTTCATTTTGTTTTAATGAACATTTGTAAGTATGCGTGTTTAAACGTAAGCCTCCAACAATTATACACACATTTTAAAATTATATGACAAGCACCATATTTTTAATAATGGGCTCTTAATAATAATAAGAGTTCCCTTTTATATAAAATATAAAAAAATAACTCAATGGCTAAATTTTTTTATAATAGATTTCTAGTGTTTAGAAACTTTAATAAAAAAATGCAAGAAACCTTTTCAAAACTGTTTCCATGTTGCAGTTTTTTGATCCCTCCTAATTTACACTGAATAAATGTGCTGAAAATTAAATATTTTTATGCATATATATATTTCATTTGAAATTTATACCGTGACAATTAACTAAAGGAACAATATCTGCAGTATTTAAAAAGACAATAAGAATTAAAGCAGCCTTTTTGTACAATTCCAATTGTTTAATTTTGTACAACCTGTTTTTTTCTTAAACTCCTTTTCCGGTTATTTACTCGTACTTATAAAAAACAATTAAAATATTACATATATTGTTATAAGTGTGTGTATATATATGTCTTATTACATTCCATTAAATTGTATTTGCGTGACAACAAAATTGTCTTTAAGAAGGGTAGTAAGGGTTGATTGTAGTGAGTTCATATAGTGAGTTCATAATGGTTGCATTTACTGTGTGTTGAAAATACAATTTCTCCTGACATGATGAAAATTGCAATGAATAATGAAAAGGAAATTTACCACCTTATTAACACATTAAGTGAACTTAAAAGCATTTTACGCACACTTACACAAACACATACATTCAAATATTCATACGTACATATGTATGTACATTTATGTTTATATACTTAAATACATTTGCCAGAAGATGTTATAGTCGGACTATATTAAAAATCTTTTATGGATGCCCATAGGCGTTTATGTTGAAAATGTACATATTTTTATTTATGTGTGTATGTATGAGTAAAGTGTTGATGTGTTGATTAAAACATTGACCAAAAAGTATTATGGGTATTCAGGACAATGGAAACTGTATTTAGTTCATCACACAATGGGGTAATTTAAAAACAAAGTATTTTTTTTAATTTCAAGTCTAATTTTAATATAATTATTCAAAATCAAATGTGTGACTAAAGGATAGTTTCAAAAGTAATTTTCCTTTTTATTTTTAAACTTCAACTGAATACACCTTCTAAAATCGTATTTATTTTATTAATACTTTATTTTTTCATACAACTTTATGAACAATCTTGTAGTTAACACTGATACACACACACACATTTAACAGGTATGGAATTAAATCACACATACACACACACACCAACACACTTAAGCAATCATCATACAAATATAATCTCAACCACAAAATTGTATATGCCGGCGATATATTTACTGACGTAAAATATACTTTAAATGAAAATTAAAAGAAATAAACACACATTTTAAGTAAAAGAAAATGATTTTACGAAAATGAACACGTCTGTTAAATACTACTTTATTACTCCTAATTAAAATACAACTTAAGCTACTTTTCTTTTTAATGAAAATTAAAAAAAAAATAATAAAGAAAAAATTAACTGACCACAACAAGGATTTCACAGAACAAAAAAAAATAAAATTCCAACTTAATAATGGTTTCAGGTAAAATAACTGAAAGGCATTTTATGGAAAAGAAAAGAATAAAATCAGACAGTTTTTAAAAAACCACCAATATGCGTACATTCATAGTGGTTGATAAAATTTGATTAAAATCATGGCATTGATGCTAATGGCCTCTACAAATGACACAGAAACTGTGGCAGACACAATGAAGCGACAGACAAACGGCCGCCAGAGCCAACAGACGGACATTATTAAAATAGCTGTTGGGAGGCAAAAGGAATACAAATGCGTGGCGTGTTTGTTCTAGTTAAATGATAATAACATTGATATTTGCCACAATGCACTTTACACACTGCACAAGTTTAATCTTTTATCTCTCGCAACTTGTAGCAAAAAGGGGAGCCAACATATACAGACTCTTAAATATACATTTGCCAAAAAATACTCCCTCCCACAACATGCCTAGTTTGCCAACAAAATTACAAAAAATAAAAACAAGTTGCAACGAATAGTCGGGCATAGTCGATTGTATGTTAACCTACACTAGTTAAAAATAAAAAATTTAATTCATTTCAGAATTTTTTTTTGATACCTTCATGTATATAAGAGTTGGATGCGGAAGATCCTAATTTCAGTGTTTAAAATAAAACTAACGGCGTTGAAGCCTTTTTCTAAGCAATTCTTTATATTATTATATGGGATCAAATGACCCGCAAACATTACAAAAACTCGAAGCTTTATTTAAGGTTCTATAAAACTAAGAAAAGCCGATTTTTTTAGAGATCCTAGAACATTTATATATATAACGGACAGATGGCATACATTAGCACAGGTCCATAATACCCTCCTCACTGTAGTACAATTTAATATTTGTAAAATGTATAGAGGACTATAAAACGTTTTAATATGCCAGCCAATGTATATGTATGAATACATAATACAAATAACATCAAAATACACACTACAGTGACAAATATTTCCCAGCAAACGTTTTGTGAACAAATCTCTAAAATTCAAAATTTTAAATTCACCTTAATTTTACATGTTCTTAAAAAAGAAAACTTATTTTGAGATCGCTCATATGTTCCTTTAAAAATCATCGTACTTGCTCGATATCTTTTAATAGCCTGTAACTTCGTTAAAACAACTTTAAATTGAAGTAGGAGTTTATGTTCTGTTCCTTTTAAAAATGTACCTTTTCATCGAAAACATCTTGTAACTTCGTTAAAATTAAAATTGATCACCCAATAATCCACCATTTTGATGCAAAACACAAAATCACTTGTAATTAATTTTTGGTAAAAAATTTTTGTTTTATTCATTGTGTTTGTTGGGTTTATATTCTAGAGTACTAGGGTGTGTGCATCCAAAAAACTGTTGCACTTTTATGCAGTTACATCGCAAATAAGACAAAATGCTAAAGTATGTGTTATTGTTGTTTGGTTTATGTTTAACTCATGTGATTGTCTCATGATTTTTAACGATATACAGTGGAGTAAAATGAGAAATTACATCAAATCGTAATTGTTTAAGAAAACCATTATTCTGAAATCGTTTTTCGGCAAACTGTTTCTATCTTGGTCCCATTGTGCTTCTTACAGGTCGGTGGTATTTTACGTATGTAAATAGAATTGCACTTTGTTCAAGTACTCCAGCAATATAATCTCTGATCATTGCTGCCCCGTTGCTTAACTTCCAAGAAGCAAAAACATCCCTTCCGTTAACAACCACGCAAGTCTATTGAGTACTCAGTACCACCTAGAGACCTAACCGGTAGGCCAAAGTACCTTGAAATAAGTAAAAAAAGTTGTTTTTACTTAGAGAGACCACACTGTGATAAATCTGGTATGAATAGAGTTTTTTTCTGAACATTCATCATCATATGTCAACCCAACACACTTTTCATTCATCAGACACACTTATAGAGAACAATATCCGACATATTTATTCTGTAGTTCTAGATTATGTCTGTAGTTCCAGACTATGTCTCTATCTGCTTCGACCCCATGTCAAATCATTCTAGACAATGTCCTCTTTGTGCCGTGATTGTAATATAATCAAATGTGAGGCATTTATCAAGGTAAAATGCCTCCGGGGGAGCTTTTTGGATACAATCGTCAGTCTCGAATTCTTAAACTAATCAATGTTGTAACTACTGTGTGCCATAACTGTTGGAAGGATGTTTTTTCCCAGTGTCTATATGACTTACAAATTGCATTAATGGCGCCTGTTTATTTTGATTTTTGTTTGCAACAACATGAACACAATAACAAACATACTACAACGTATAATAGGGTGCTACGATAACGTTATTTGAAGATTAATATGTTTCTTTGTGTTTTAAAATTATATAAAAACAAAGACTCTATTGGAGATTTTAGAGAACAAAGGTTTTTTATAAGTAGAGTTTAAACTTATCTAAAGCAGTATATAAAAAAGTATATAATTTCTGAATCCTAATATCTTGGAAGTGATGTTATTCCGGAAATAACATTCCTGACTAATACTGATTGAAAGATTCTTAGGAATTACGTCAAGGAAACTGAGTTTCTAATCATTGAAAATTAATACATTCAGTGAACAATTTTTTCATGAAAAGGAGCGCATAACAGGCCTAATGGCCTGTGCATTGGATTTGGTATATCCTCCTATTAACTTAACTTTATCTAAGTAGTGTAAAGAATAGTCCTTAGTTTAGTCAATGCACTTGTATAATGTTAATAATCTAGTCAGTAGTATAATAATATCAAGACAAGTCAAGACACCTTTCAGTGACCCAGTCTAGGGTCTAGTCAATAGACTAGTATAAAACACTTCATAGAGTTGTTAATATCAAAGTAAATATTGTTATGGCTTTTTCGACCGATTTCTATACAGTATTTCTGCAAAATGAACCAGTCTACTATAAAAACATACACACATACATATTTAACTTACTTACACATCCAGTTTGACATGGCGTTACAAAACCTGTACTTTAAATAGTATTTTACAAACCTTTTCTCGTTGTCGTCGTTCATGTCGTTAAATTTAGTCCCAACAAACACTTGATTGTTATTTTAACAGAATATACGAATGTTTATGTTGTAGAGCTGATGTGACTTTTGCTTGGTTGTTACAACAAAACCTCAAATGCATTTGTTTGAATTTATGTATAGATTTTAACAGAACATCTCCCTTGGAAAATGAAATATTATGGAGTAAAAGGTTATAGCACTAAAATCTGTGTGTAAGTATGATTGTATGCATATTACTTATTTTATTTGGGCATATGTGAGCATTAAATACAAATAAAACGCAGAATAACTCAATTATTAAACACAATTAAGTATTTACGAGATATAATGCATAATGTCATTTCATGCATGCATACATGCATACATCAATACACCAGAACACAAACACACATTAACACAAAAATGAACAAACAATTACTCCTGCATACTTATACATTTCCAAAGATATACATATAAATATATTAATGTTATGCAAGGCAATGTTGTTTGTGTATTTTAATGCAAACTGTATTAAACAAACACATTTATACTACAGCTACAGCACCCCCTCCTTATTCTTTGTCCTCCTCATTCTCTATCTCCTTTATTATACAGCCTTTTGTGAACTTTTTTTTAATACGTTTTATACGCACTATATGTATATGAGTGAATAGCAGTTATTTAATTTATTTTTAATGTGAAATTGTATAAAAATTTAATTTAAATTTTTTGTTTAATTTTTTTTTAATAATCCAAAAAACATACACACATATTTGCATCAAAAAATCATTTGCATGAAAATTATTAATAAACAAAAACAAACAAAAGTTGTGGATTTAAAAAAAACATTGGACAACAAAGACTCTGATGTACTCGTTAAAATTGTTAGTTCATCTGTGCGTATGAGTGTTATTAATTTGAACTTATCTTTAGATCTATTGAACAGCGAACAACAACAACGCTCCAGCTGTATTGTAATATTATGAGCAACATTATTGTTATTGTTAAACTTAATTACTGTTGAAGGCAAACAATTTTCAATATTTCGATGCTAATTAATAATTTTACACTGGTTCGCAAGGGGAGTTTTTGGAAGTAAAGATAATATTTTATATCAAAAAATAAAATTGAAAAGCTTAAAAATTTTTAGGTTTTGTATAGATTAAACTTGATAAAGGTCAAAAGGTCATTTAATACTAAAATTTTTTAATTTTTTCAAAATTTTCTTTATTTAATTAAAGTTATTTCTCAAATGAATTGGAATCATTTTTCTATTCTCCTTTAAAGTCAGAATTTCCAAGAAATACCAAACTTCTTTTCGTAAGTTTTCAAAAAGGTTATGTTAAAAAAATGGGATTACTCCCATTAGAGCCGAATTTCGAAGAAGTACCAGACACCGCTTATTCCTCAAATCATTTGATATGTTTTTAAGATTATGACCCAAATGGTAGATTTGGTAAATATGTGTTTTATATTTTAGTCCAAAAAATCTATTTATAAAGAAAATATGGATCAGTAATTTTTTCCTTAAATGAAGTTTTATGTTACTGATGTTACTCATTGCGACATTTTGTGGATACATTTTGGTCTTTATGAAACTATTTTACCTTAATTATCTCAGCAAAAAAAAGGACTTTCAAAGAAGTAGAATTAACTCCATGAAAGGGTTGAAGTGATAATTTTAACACAGGATTGTCATAGGAGGGATGATCTTTTTATTTGATTCCAAAATCAATACTTCTGAGGTCATTCTTAAGATGTAATTTTTTTGTTATTTTATTGGAAGTTATTTGAAAGTGTAATTGTAGTTTTATATAATAATAACATAAACAAATTTAAAAAAAAGGCGAAAATTATTTTTTAACTTATTTTTATTTTGGCAAAATATTATATAATTTTAACTTCTTTGAAAGTCATTAAACATCACTTCCACAGAAGGTTAACAATGGCCTTAGTGCTACTTTTGAAATGGCAATATATGATTTATTTATTTATTTTATTTTTTTTTTTTTTGTTTTTAACCCTTAATTTTAATTACCAAAACAATATCCATTTTTTAGATTTTTATACTTTTAAGTTAAACTAAAGACATGTTTTCATATAAATAATAAAAAACTTTTTAAATGTCTCTCATAAATATCTTAATTTTTGCCCCCTTTTTCAAAAGCATTTCCGCATTTTTTTAACCAACAAATATTTAAACAAGTTATTGATTGACACAATTTATAGTTGAGTCAAAAAAACAAGAAAGAAAATGCAGCAAGTTTTAATCACTTTTGATGGTTCAATTTCATTAAAATGTCATACAACTCTTCATATACACTTAATACAAATACGCATACACACATTTAGTTTGCATAGTTTCCTGCAGTTCGCATTGTCTACAACGAACAAGTGGTCATTCGAAGTTTGGGGAAAATTCTTTAAAGTGATATCATTCTAGAGTCTAGATTACTTGGAACTAATACAAAAATATATAAATTTTAACTACCGTCCATATTTTGAAAAAATACACTGTCAAAAATGGTTACTTTGACTCCTTTTAAAGTCACAGGGGTTTGTTAAACAAACACATTGAAAATACATTGAACTATTTTATCAGACTCTCTTAACTTAAAAAGTATAAATGTAAGAGATTGTATGTTGATAAACATATTAATTCATACCCTTAAGTATAGTTATTTTTAACATTCGTTTATTTTAATTATATCAGGATACAAATACATACATATGTACGTATACTCAATATTTCTCTACTCATGTTTTTTTAAATACTCACACGCTTAAATACATAAGTACTATTATTTATCACAGAATTTTTTATCTTCTTTCTTTTTATTTTACACCAAAAAAAAAAAAAATTAAATGCACTTTAGCATTTTGGGCCATCGTATACCAGACGTACCCGTGCCTCTGTTCAGTGTTTATCCAGCAACAAAACATGCAATTACCGGACTGTGTCAAACAGTGCGTCAGGAAATACATTTTCTCAAATTAAATATAAAATTAACAGTAAGTAAATATTTATATTGATTCGTGTAAAATAACCACGCAACATCGATTGTAAGTAAAATGTTAAAGAGATCAACGGGAGTTGGATGTAATCCAAAAGAAAACAAGGGACAATCAATGTAGAAATATTTCATCTTATACTTTTACATGTGTGGTTTTCGTTGAAATTTTAAGGATAAATGTAAAAGATAAGCGACAGCAATATAAAGGAGATCTTTGAATGTAAGAGGAATGCTTAAGGTTTTCAGCAAGTAGATAAATTAATTAATTAAAAGGGCCTTTGGTAATAAAATCATAAAACTGAGTTAATCTATATTTTTCGTTTTTTTTTTTTTTTTGTTTATTTTTTCTCTAGAAATCCTCTGCGCCCTAATAGCGAAAATCATTAAAAAAAATCTCATATTTATTCCACAATTTAAACCTCCCTAATATAAAAGTAAACATATGTATGTACGCACATATACATTTGTATCTGTACGTATGAATGTGATTGAATAAGTCAATTTATAGTAAAACCATCAATAATCACGATTTTTACGATTGTAATACGTAAAATATAACACATCTCTTCATTCATCCATCCATCCAACCATTTGTTCTCATAGTTTTATAGAGTGTTGCAGTAACATTGTCTTTTTGTGGTTTTTGTGTTTATTTGTTAAAAAAAAACGAAAAATTACAATTGCGTGGCAAAGTTGTTCGTTTATTGTTAACATTTAAATACTCACAATATAGATAAATGTGGTTCGAATAGTTTTGTCCTTATATTTGAATTTCAATCAAGTCTTAAAATAAAAAAAAACTTAAACTGAATTATCAGTAAAAACAATCAAACCCAACAACCCTCCCCCTTCTCTATCACCACAACCCAAAGTTCATCTAGTTTATTTTATTTTATTTTTTTCCGCCAATGTCATCATCATCGTCCTCTCCTCATCAACAGCAGTATTTTCCACTTCATAATCTGGCCAACAAAATATCACACATGTAAAACTGTAAAACGGAACAATCAAAAAGAATTTTTTTGTTGTATGAACATACAATATTATTTGTTGTATTGTTTTTCTGTTTTACTTTTTCATTTGATGATTTTGTTTTTTTTTTTTTTTGTAGTTTTCCTTTTTTTCTTTGTTTTTATGTTGTTGACATATCCACCAACATCGACCATTCAACAGCAGAAATGAAAAGATAAAATTTAAAAAAGGATATTTATATGTAAAAACCAATAGAGAGAATGGAAGTTGAAAAAATACATATATAAAACTAAATGTTAAGTTCCATGAATGAAATACTCGTAACGTAAAGCCAGTCAAAGGCATTTACAAATATAGACAAATGCCAGGCTATATAATCAACAGTTGTGGTGACAGGAATAGCTGTGAGATCTAGTGAACTGTATACATAGTCAGGACTTTTTATGTGAGGAAACGATACCAGAAGTGTGAGACTTTAACCCGAACAACTTCGTTTTCGTTGACCCAAGTTCTAGTGTAGTCTATAGTCTAGTCTATAGTCTAGTCTATAGTCTAGTCTATAGTCTAGTCTATAGTCTAGTCTATAGTCTAGTCTATAGTCTAGTCTATAGTCTAGTCTATAGTCTAGTCTATAGTATAGTCTATAGTCTAGTCTATAGTCTAGTCTATAGTCTATTCTATAGTCTAGTCTATAGTCTAGTCTATAGTCTAGACTATAGTCTAATCTATAATAAAGTCTATAGTCTAGTCTAGTCTATAGTCTATAGTCTAGTCTATAGTCTAGTCTATAGTCTAGTCTATAGTCAAGTCTATAGTCTAGTCTATAATCTAGTCTATAATCTAGTCTATAATCTAGTCTATAGTCTATTCTATAGTCTATAGCTTAGTCTATAGTCTAGTCATTATTTTGCATGCAATTGTTTTGTATTAAAATTTCATAGTTATTTTGCTTTTATGCGAACAGATCCTTTTTAAATCCGTGTAATTGTATACATATGTTACATACATAGGTATATGTACATACATATGTATATATTTATATATACGAATATTTATGTATTGCTGAACGAGTTGAAGATTTTGTCCTGTTTTTTTTTTTAACATCCACATCAGAAACGGCTGTATTCTGTTGCCGTTTGATGCTTTTCAACGCTTGATAATCATAAAAATGTAAATTCGCGCACATAACAGCTCTCAACAACAACAGCAGTAGTAACAGCAACAACTATTGGGTTATGAAATGAAAAATGAAATTTTTTTAGTGTTGGGCATTTTGGTTTCAGCAAAAAGAGTGGACACTCACAATTTGGATAGAATTGCCCCCTGCTTCTGCTTTGGCTTTAGTAGTTCAACTGTTGTGTATAGGTATGTGTGTGTGTGTATAAGTAGTGAGTGCCTGCGGATAATTAAATGGGAAACAAGTAAAAAATTGCTTGTTGCTTTAACTCTCTCTAGGACACTCAACATCAACACTACATATTTGTATGTACATTAGAGGAGTCCAAAAATTATATTTAGTTATTATGTATATATTTTATTAGTTTAGACTAACTGGTGTAAAATTTTAGTTCAATTGGGTAACGGGAACCGATTTAAAAATATAAACTTGAGTAAAAAATATAACTTTTTTAATTTCGTCAAAATTATGTCATTTAATATATTATTTAAAAATTTCGCCATAGATCAAATAATCTTCCCAACAAGATATAAAATATTAATATCGATTGAAAACAGCAATGTTATATGCATTTTCTTTTCACAATTTTCATATTTTACTCGTTTGTTTGTGTAGTAGATAATTAATTTTTCATTACATGACTTTTGCATGCAAAGAAATATCGAACAATGAAAAAAATCCGATTTGGTTAAAATGTATCCGATTTGGCTATAATTATACAACAGTGAGTTTTAAACACTAAACTAAAAAGATATTTTTGGACGCCTCTAACTTACATATTTATATATCTACTAGTATTTAAAAATATCTGTATGTAAATGACTATGATGTAAATGTGAGTACTATATGTAAGTGTGTAATAGTTATAGCTATAGCCATTCTGATCATCATCAGCATCATCATCTATGTATTAATTTATAGTCATATTCAACGACTCGTCCTCTTCACACTACTATCATTACCACCATGAAACAAAATATATTGTAGTTCTTTTATATTTCGTAATTTGCAATTAAAATGTAATTTAACTGACGTTTATATTGGTTTCATAAAAACATAAAAAATATATAACACAACAATACCAACAACAACAACAAGCATAAGAGAAAAATCATGCAACAACAGAAAAATATTGTATAACAAAACACCAACAACTATAATAGGAAGAAAGACACACCATAATGTAGCAAGCACTACACGAGCACTTTAATGGAATATTGAAAACTATAATTATTTAAGAATAACACTGATAGTGACAAAATAAAGAGCTATTTATGAATGAATGTTTCCATTAAAAAATATGCTAAAAACCCAGTAAACAATCAAGAGTTTATTAGAAATATCCCAGTGAAGAAAACATTTTTAAAGAAGTAGAAATTCATAAATTTATTTTAAAACTATCAAAAGTGTTATTTTCTGTTATAGTTTTCTTCATAGTATATTAAAGAAAGTCCGACAACTATAAGAAAATCTTAAAAAAAACTCTCGATATTAAAAGATAGGCCTTGTCACTTTATAATATATATTATTTGTATATACATATTAAATAACATCTAATAACGAAATACCCATTGCATACCTTAACATACACACACTAATGTATGCCATCATAAATAGTAATTAAATGACGATGTATTCACATCATTGATTAATTAATGCTTTTATATATCACACACACACTTTTTCTCCTAGAATTTTCATTTGAAGTTCGTTCAACACTTCTTCTGTCGTTATAGTCATTCTTAATTGAATTTTGAAAATGAAATTGAAAAATGTTAAACAAAGACAAAGAACAATATTATTTCTTACTTCGTGCTATTTAAACAGACAAATTTATTTCTAATTAACTTATGTATAATAGTTTTTTTTTTACTGAGTTTACCTTTAAATTTATAAAACTTTTAAGGCATACATTAATTTCGTTTACGTTTTTTTCATATAGAGCATCAATCCTGGCCTAGTTGATACCGATTTCCTAAATGTTTATTCTCAATCAATGGCTGATTTACCGAAATTAAGTGCTGAAGATGTTGCCCAGGCTGTATATTATGCCTTGGAGACCCCTAATCATGTTCAAGTCGAGGATATAACTTTACAGGCTATGAGACGTCATGGTGTAGATAATGATTAACATACATATGTACGTTAATAAAACAACTTTATATATTATGATCTATTAATAGAAACATATAAGAAGTAAATAATTATCCTTTATACAAAATATTTTTATCAATTCCAAATTTAATAAAATGATATTTGAACTAAAAAATAATACATTTTTTTAGTTTCGAAATTAACGTTGGTTTTGTTTACATTACTTCGAATTATCTACTACACACCACTAGATGGCGCTTGTAATAATATTTATGAAAAGATTCCAGATCTGTTATAATGAAATTTTTTATCAAAAGTTTAATAATTAACATTTTTTTGGTGTTTTAAATTTTTGTGATATTTAGTACAAGTATGATGAGAATTTTTGTTCACAGCGTTTTAAAGTTCAGTTTGAAACAAATCCCAAACATCTCTGCATTTTATGAAAAGTCGACTTTTCGACTTTTTGCATTTTATGAAAAGTCGACTTTTCGACTTTTTGCATTTTATGAAAAGTCGACTTTTCGACTTTCGACTTTTTGCATTTAGTTAAAAGTCGATTTTTCGACTTTTTTCATTTAATTAAAAGTCGATTTTTCGACTTTTAATATTTTATAAATAGTCGACTTTTTCCGACCTTTTCCGACTTTTCGACTTTTTTTGACTCTTTCCGACTTTTTCGACTTTCCGACTTTTCGACTTTTATTTACAAAGTCGACTTTTCGACTTTTTTCATAGACGATAGTCGAGTTATCGACTTCTTTGGAACAAAATAGTCGACTTCGACTTTGACTTTTTTCGACAAAAAGTCGATTGTTTGATTATTCGAAAGTCGATTTATAGAACCCTAATATATACACATGGATAACTATAATGTGTGCAGTTTAAAAATTATTTGAATCACGCCACTAAAAAGTAGAAGACTTTAATATTTCAATGTTTTTTCTCAAAAGTTACAAAACACGGGCACTGAATAACCCTCTAAACGGGAAGACTAAAATATTTTTTCTAGATTTAAGAAAATTATAAATACGAGATATAGAATTATTTTTCTATTATTCCATTTTTTATATTATATTATAATTATTATAATTCGCAGTTAGAATGTAATCATGATGTTATAGTTTCACTTTTTCCATTTCATTCCTTTTTGTGATACCAGATTTTGCTAGGAATAAATAATTAGCGGAAAGTAGAAATTTTTAAGCAAATTTGAATGCAAAAATTTAATTTTTATGGCAACCTTTTACGTCGACAGGGTGTACTGAATAAAATATGTACTCGGTACACCCTGTAATGTCCATGATGGGAGTCAATTTAATGTGTATTAATATAGTGGACTCATTGGAACAGCTGATTATTTTTTCAAAACAACAACAACAGGCAAATTTCGTTGTTAATCTGTCAAAATTTTTATATTACAAAAACAACAGGCAAATTCTGACAGCTCTATGCCGTAAAACAAAAACAATTGCTAGTGATTTTTGTACATGTTTAATGTACAACAAACAGTGTAGCCACTTTATTAATACACTTTGTGCTGTCGTGTCTTCTTTTTCAATAATATTCGTGGTTTTTTAAAGAAAAAAAAATACGGGAGAAAAAAAATTAATAAAGGCAAATCTATTTTTTGTATAAATTAATTGCAAATTTTCAACACTTGGCTGAAAATTTATAAATTTCTATTTTAATATTTAATAATATTAGGTAAGCAAATTATCAGCAACTAAAATTGTGTCAAAAAACAAAGAAACTAATAATTTTCTAGGGAACAATAAGAAAAATTAAAAAGAAAGAAACACGCATATACGCTGACTGGCTGACTGACTGGTTCGTTGGCAGCAGACAAATAGACAGTAGTGATGGTGGTGGTGTGATTAGTATCTTAATGATTGGTCAAAAATTTTAAAAACCAAGTGAAAATCTGCCGGATACAAAAAAGGAGTTTAATTTGATTAATCTTGACCCTCCTTGTATTATTGTCTAAAGGTTTTAAATAATTAGAGTCTAAAGTGCAAAAGTCAATGTATGATGAAACATTATTTACATATTTATTTAAACATATTCCCCCGGAATTTAAAGCTATTAATACACATTTGTATAAAAGAAAAACAAAAAAACTAGTACATCATAATGGTGTATTTGTGTCAAGGTTTCGTTTCGTTGTCTTTCTAGTCGATTGGGTTTATTGGCTTGGCTTTGTAATCTAGTTTAGAAGAAACCTCCTACCTCTTCTTAGTTCTCGATCTCTTATCTTTAAAAATGGGTCGTTCGTTCAATCAACTTCCTGATCACCACTACCGCACAACTACATTTAGTATTTGCCTTTCAATGATGATTTATATAAACACACTTGTAATGAATTGTTGCATATTCCTAAAGTATTCCTTTCTACTTTAGATTTTATTAAATTGTTACGCTTTGGAAATGTCATAATTTTCATCATTGTTCACTGCCTAATTTCTCTTTTTTCATATTTCTTCTTTATATTGTCTTTTTTCTTTTTAGCTTAGTAAGCAGCAAAAAATAACAGCCGACGCCGCTGCCGCACTTGTACATTCGTTACCTACAAATCCATTAAATCTGCTTCCCCGCTCCCGTTTTCTTTTAAATTTGTTTTTTCTTTTTTTTTAATAAAAACACATAAAAACCACAACATACAAAATGTTCATCTGGGATTGGTTTACTGGTGTTTTAGGATACTTGGGTAAGTAGCAAACAATTGGGCCAAGAATACCAAGCAAATACATATTTAATTTTGGCAAATATTAGTTTGTTAGTTTAATTTTGCATTAATTATTATCATGGCCGTTGCCAACAAAGCATTAATGTCTAAAAAGAATATCAACAAAATTTTACCAACAAACAACGTCGTCGCTACATGTGTTGTTAACGTTGTTAAGAAGAATACATATGCGTTTGTATGTAAAACTGTTGGCTATTTAAACTATTGACATTTGAGTCTTTAACTTGAGCTTTTTACAACAAAAAAAAAAAAGAGTTTATTGACCAAAATGTTGGTATTAATGATTTATCTCTTATATGATTTGGATTTTATTATAATGTAAAATATCTTAAAAATTTTACATATTTGAAATAGAAAAAACTTGTGTAAATATCAAGTTTCTTTATCTCAACTTTTTTTTTTTTGCTTTTGTGAGTTCCATTGTTAAGGGGTGTTTTTAAAGGAAACATCTGTTTTGTTTAAAAAAAATTCCTATTATTTACATCAGAATACGATTTTAAAGATATGGAATTACTTGAAAATAATTTATCGCTTCTCACAAATTCAGAAATTGTTGATTTTATCCAAATTATAGATTGATATTTGAAAATTATTAATTTTTTGATAAAAAGACTATAAAAATCATTGTAATCAAGCTTAACATTTACATATTTTGAACTACATATTTATTGTTTAATTAAACTAAAATATAAAATTGTAAAATTGCAGGTTTATGGAAGAAATCTGGTAAATTATTGTTCCTTGGTTTGGATAATGCTGGTAAAACAACATTGTTGCACATGCTCAAAGATGATAAATTGGCCCAACATGTCCCAACTTTGCATCCCAGTAAGTATAACACAACTAAATTGGAAATTATTTTTTGATAAAATGAAAAATGCTATTCTAAACTATTTTAAATAATTTATGTATTTCATTGTAAGCTTTATTTAGTAATCAATTCTTTATTTTATTTATCTATCTCTCCCTTTAGCATCGGAAGAATTATCTATTGGCAATATGCGTTTCACTACATTCGATTTGGGCGGTCACACTCAAGGTGAGTTTGTTTTTCTCTATTTCTATTTTCTAATTACTTTACAAGCGATTTGTTACTTATATACGTCTCAGCGTAAACAATAAATGCATATAAAACAACTTTTAAGTTGATATGCGGGAACAACTCGTACGAGTGCATGTTAAAAATTAAATAAATACACTTTTATTAAATGACTGTGCATTTCAAGTCTAGTTGAATAGCAATACTCATTCATATTCATATAAAATTATCTTCAATTGCAATTTATTGTTAAGAAACATTTGTTTGTTCTGATAAGAGAATGTTACACCCTGTTTGTATATGAGTTACGAGAAATGTTTTTAAAATCTCGGGAAGATTTAAAATATTTGGAAATCTGAAAAAATACTTATTTTTTCTTTTATGTTTTAGCACGTCGTGTGTGGAAAGATTATTTCCCAGCTGTAGATGCTATCGTTTTCTTGATAGATGCCTGGGATCGTGGTCGCTTCCAAGAAAGTAAAAATGAATTAGATTCCCTTCTCACAGATGAGGCCTTGTCAAATTGTCCTGTTCTGATTTTGGGTAACAAAATCGATAAACCTGGTGCTGCCAGCGAAGATGAACTTAGAAATGTTTTTGGTCTCTATCAATTAACCACCGGCAAGGTAAGTTTCAATTAACATAAAGTTGGCTTAGTTAGCTTTGTGTTAATTTTTATAAATATTATGTAACATTGATTACATAATAAAAGTACAATTATTTTTAACAGTTCCTGTTAAATTTAATAAAATTCCCACTTATCGTGTTTTCACTCTAAGCTTGAAATTTTTTATTTTTGCGTTTTAATTTGCTAGATACTAATTAAATTTTTTACTTTGTTTACAGGGTAAAGTAGCACGTTCCGATTTACCCGGTCGTCCCTTGGAATTGTTCATGTGCTCGGTACTGAAAAGACAAGGTTACGGCGAAGGTTTCCGTTGGTTAGCGCAGTATATTGATTAAGTTGTGTAGTAGTTTGGTTGTTTGAAAATCGTATTGTGGTGGCAAAACAACAACAATAATAACAAAAGAAGATTAAACAACAAAAATTTCTATTAATTTTTACATCAATTAAGAAGCATTATACAATATTTGTAATTGCAGCAGCCATTGTTTTCCTCCTTCTCCTTCTCATAACAGACAACAAGAAGCTAACAAACAGACATATTATTACATCAACACTCTAAATCCAAGAAGACAAATGTTATACACTATTCATTCACAAACAAGATGAAATCAACAACAAATAAACAAACAACAACAAAATACAAAATAAAAAACCATAAAGATAATAATAAAACATAATAATAAATCATAACAATAAAATGAAAAATTTAAAAAAAAAATATCTATAAAATTTATAAAAATAAAAACAATTTACTGGGAAGAAGGCGCAATTTTAACTTTATAAAAAGCAAGAAAAGAAAAATAAATTTTTTTTTTCAACGCATTAAAAGCGTAAAAGAAAATATTTTATTTGAAAGAGAAGTGCTTTTTTTAAAACGATTCTTTAATTTTTTGGTTTTTATTAAAAAAAAAATAAATGATGCATCATAAATTCCATACAACATTATAAATATACTCTTGCAATTTATGATTTTATTTCTTTTTTTTCCAATTTGTAACTAGTTCCAACCTCACATACATTCTAGCTTCTATTTAATATTATAAATACTATTTCTTTTGTTTTAGTTTCCTATTTTATTTTTCTTTTTCATTCATAAGTTTTATTAATTTTATTTAGCTTAAATTTTTTGGTCTTGTAAAATATTCTAATAAATGATGATTCTCTGTGCAAAACAACAAAAACTTAAGAAAAGAAAATAATATCCTAAATAAACGGAAAATATGTCCTTTTTTACATAATTGCTTTTTTATTTTTTAATGCCAAACTTGTGGCCTCCGGTGGGTTAGTGGTTAGTGTTCTAGTCTTGTGGACCAGAGGTGGTGGGTTTCATTCCACCTGAAACACTGGTTAAGGAGCACACAACAGGCCCGATAGAGGCTTTGGTGTATATTTTCGTATTTGATGTAGATACATTCTCCTTTCAAACTAACTAACTAATGCCAAATTTACTTAAGAACAAAGGTGTTATTAATTTTATGTTTGTAACATTTTCTAGTGATTTAAAAAAAAAGTAAATTTTTGTCAATTTTCGTAGAGAAATTCAAATCATTTTCAGATAATTTTTAATATAAAACATGTGAAAAGGAGATTTTTATGAAAAAATCTAATTTTTGGTAGAAATTTATATTGATAGATTGATTGATTATATAGGTAGAACAATCCCAGCAAAAAATAATTGATGTCCTACTTTACAAACTACAACTTAATCACGTCTAAAAATGCGTTTACATATTATTCACTTTTATAAACCAAATATTTCCTTTCAAATGAAAACAAAGTTAGAAAAGAGATGTAGAAAAGTCATTACAGACAACATATTTGAAGTACATCAAGGTTTGGTGAAGACAAGTGAAATTCTCATAAGAGTGCCATTAAGAGAATGTGTTTTATCGGATTTTAACAGATTCTTAAACTAAGATTGAAGTTAGTTTAGAGTTGCCAAAAATTAACAACATTCCTTTGATGACACGCTAATGTAAAATTCATAGGTTTTTCACCCGAAATTGAAGCAATTCGAGTTACAAGTTCTGATGAAAATACTACATCTTTTACCACGCTTCTTTTGCTGGGATTCTATTCATTTAAAAAACTACTTTTTAATTGTTCATTGTCTGAAAGGTAGTGAAGCTTTTCGTACTTTTCTAATAAACAATTAAACTGTTGTATTTAAAAAATTTGTCTAATAAATTCATTTATCCATATAAAACCCTAGTCGTCAAATTAATTCAAATTGACTTTCATATTCTGTATTTTGATTCGACGTTCGTTTACTGAAATAACTTACAAAAACTACGAACGTAATGCAAAATACACACAATCGTAAAACATTGATATAAAATTCCTTATTTTTCTTACAATTAAATTTTTTGTTGTAAATTTTTTTCAAAAATTTAATCGAAATGCTAATTTTCAATATTTTGGATCAATAAATAATAAAAAAAAATAATTTGTATATTAAATACATATGTCCAATTCACAATCGGTGTTGTACGATTGTATCGTAGTATGTCGTAATTTGTTTGCTATTCTTTATTACAACCCTACAACGATACGACATCGAACAATTGTGTTTTGAAAGTTTTTCTTTGGAAATATGGAGTTACCCTTACCTTCAACCCTCATTTTTTTATTTTTTAATTGTTTCAGTGTTTAGGTAATTGAAACTCTATTTTTTTATCTAACCCGAAAAACATTTGCCACAGCGACCACAAAAAATCATCGATCCCATGAAATCTTTCAGAATGAGTAAACGACCAAATTGAAGTTACATATTTGTTCCAAAGAAATTTCAATATTTTAAAAACAACCTAATCTTATACATATGTGTACATTAGAAGAAAAAATCCACTTTTAAATTAAATTAATTGTTTTTATTGTTGTAGTTAATATTAGTCATAAATGTAGGTAAATTTAAAGAAAATCAAATCAATGTGTTCCATTAACTTTTTGTTACTTATTTAAGGTCAAAAAATGAATACAAGAATTAAAATAAAAACAAAAAAAACTATATCCAGAATAATAAGAATCGCCAACAGCACATGCTAAGTAATGAGATTGGCATGGGTGGGTGATTCGAAGCGGTAACTGAATCATAAAGCAAAAAGGGTTTTCCTGTTCTAAAAATACTTCAAGGTGAACAAACAATAAAAGAAATCAAATTAGAAGTTATTTTAAAGGTCAAATGAAAAACTAAAAAAAATAGAAATTTAAGAAGTTTTTTCTAAAATCTAAAATACAATCTAAATTTAGCAGATGATATACAACATACTACAGACATAAATAGTGACCCTAGCTGATGGTGTTGTATGGTGAAAGAAGTAAATGATATTATTTTAATTATAATTGCGTAATTGTTAACAACTGCTAATAGGTTTATGTTATATGTAGTTGTAGATTAATAATAAAATGTTAACTTTTTTCAATAAGACCTAAATGTAGTAGACGCCAATTGAGATATTTAACCATAGAATTGTTAGCCGTTTTTGGTTCCAGCTTCTCTCCAACTTGTACGATTTCAGTTAATTGTTGATTATCTTGATTAGAAGAAGTATTTGAATGATCATCCGATTGGTTGCCTCTACTACATCGCCACCAATGTGGCGGCCATCATGAGTTTGAGGACATATGTCCACCCATACGTCGCTTCTTTTTCTTTTTAGCAGTTAAACTCTCTTGGCCACTATCGGTATTCGAGGAACAGGAATCGTCATCGCTCTTGTTTCCCTCATTTTCTGTGTCAGTACCCGATGATGAGGAGCTTGATGAAGATGAGCTTGAATTGCTGGAACTATCGGAGGCAAAGCCCGTACTTTGATCGATATTAATACTTTCGGCGACTTTCGCCAATTCAGGTTCCTTTTCGCGTAATACGCGCAACCATTTACGGGACAACTTGGGACGACCTCTTACAGTCTTGTGCCATACAATGGGAAAATTTGTGCGACTGCAAAAGTTTTGCGTAATCGCTATAGTATCGTCCAAATTTAAGACAACATGCCACCAGCCACCGGGTACGAACACAGTTTCACCCGGCTTTTGTAGAATCTCTAGAGGGGCATATTCCTTTGGCCAATCCAATTGCTTGGTACGAGGATAGACGGTACTAAACCAGGTAATAGCTTCGTCTCTCTGTTTACCACCCAAATTGGAGGGCACCTTCAGCAAATCTTTTGGAGTTTGGGTGGGAAATAAGCACCAACGTTTGTGACCACTAATTAATGCGTTCCAAGCACTGGTACCCAAAGGATCAATATGTATACCAGTACCCGATCTGGCGGGTCCCATTACGAACCAACGGTATGGTGGGCGTCGTTCTTCGCCACAATACTTGAACAAATCATCGCGAAAATATTGTGGCACCACATAGTCCTCTAACAATTTACGCCGGCGATGATGTTCGCCAAAGCTACTATCGAATATATACAGGGGACTGTCATCCTTTGTTGTCTTCATATACTCTATGTAATACTTCATTTTCATTTTAACACTATAGCCCTCATTATCTTCACCGCATTTGAACTTTTGATTGCGATACTTTTTTACCAAACGTGGTAGAGTCCACTTTTCCAGAGCTTGCCATCCTTGTTGGCATCCTTCAATCACCACCGGCAAGTAGGGCTCCTCAAATCGTTTAATAAATTCTTGACAGCTGACCTCGTCTTCTCTAATACGTTCAACATTGTCTTTGACCTGACAAAATGGTTCAAAGCGTTCGGCATAGCGTAAGGCCGTCCAACCTTCTTTGTCTAATTCAGGTCTAGCTTTACGTTTTACTTCACGTGTACGTTTGCGTGAACGTTTGGGCAACTTAAATTCTTCACTCATTTTATTAGCGTATGCAATTTATTGGAAATAGTATTAAATAAAATAAATTATTGTACGATTTTTTGCTGAAAAGATAATTAACAATAATTTCGCGATATTTCTATTATTTTTTCCCAACCAGATGCTTTTTTTAGTGCCGTTATAAAATGCACGTACGTGCTGTCAAAATGTGTGTGTTTTCATCAATGACTCGCATATGGTTGGCAATTAAAAGTGTAGTCAATAAAGCGTGTTTTCGTTTGTGTTCTCTTTGAATTTATTTAAAAATGTATTAAGGAAAGTTGCGGCTTTAAATATTTCCAAGCGTTTGATAAAGTGCCATGATGCACTTGTACTGATTGCATTTGGTGTCGGTAATAAATTGTATTGATTTATTTCGAGCTTTCTTAGTGATCGCACTATACGAGTTGTTATAGATGAGATCTCAAGATTAGTTCAGGGATACCGCAAGTCTCGGTTCTTTCCCATGCCCTTCTATGTCAAACTTCCAACTGTACCTACTTTTTTGCGGCTGACTGCAATATCTGCCATTCCTATTTATTCAATTATATGCCAAGGCCTCTTAAGAATGGCGCAATAAGATGCAATATAAATGAATCGCTTAATCACGACTTGATAAAATCTCTAAATGCGGTCGTGTTAACAGAGTCGATTTTAACGCCCGCAAGACTCAATGTCGTACGGAATGGAAAACTCTTGATGTTCTAGGCATCAAGAGTTTCCAAAGAAGTCTAAAAAAGTATTCAAATGTCTCGGTTTTTTGAAACTGTGTAAGACTGATATAAACAGAACCCAGCAGTTCGGTAGGAAAGTCTGAACTCATAGCCACCAGGTGACTAGCTTTTTTGACATATATGTACGAGAAAGCTTAAATCAGTTATTCAAGTGTCACTCTCTCGCTTAGGAAGGGAACACTATTTTATGGTTTATAATTCCCAACGGTTATAATAGAATTTTATTATTATTAATTTTACGATTTTTTTACAGTATTTTTTTTAAAGATTGGCAACGCTGACAACACTCATCATGTGACGTTTTAGAAAATTGATAGGCAAAGAAAAATGATAACACAGCTTGGAAAAGGTAAACTCATCACAAAAATAAACTTTAAGGAATTTACCAATTAAACCTTCTAAATTTTTAGATATTTATAACGCCCAATATCGCGTATTAGACCACAGAGTATTTGTCAATGGAGAAATAGAAGAATTTCTTAATAATTTTGAAACACAGCGCAACGATTCCGAAATAGAGTCACTCTTCAAAGTAACCGAGACTGTGGGTGCACTCAAATACGAAATTTCCGATAAATGCATTAATTTAGGAGCTGCCAATTTAACTGAAATTTCTACTGAGCTTAAAAGTTTATTGGAAAAAGTTGATAATTTAGTTAATGATTTGCAAAAACCACAAGAGGTACGTGGAGTAATGATATTATTGTAGGTATTTTATAACGTTGGTATATTTGCAGCCCAGTGAAACCTTAAAAGAAGCACGTTTGGAGAGAATCCGTCGTAAAGAAGACATTAATAAACAAATAGAACATAATTATCAACGTGTGGAGAATTCATTTGCTGTTAAGGAAGAAGAAATTGCGGAATTGTATTCAGACTTACAATTGAAACTAAATATACCCAAGTAATTTGTTTGAAATGGACTCCATTACTACCATTAAGGACAGTCGCATTAAGGTTAAAGCCTCACAATATCTTATTGATTTACTCGAACAGAATAAAACACATTTAAATGAATTACCCGAAAATATACGTATATTTCTCCAGAAACAATCTATACAACTATCTTCAAATGTGGAAATTTTAAAGGAAACTAATACACAAAAGAACCCAGTTATTAATGTAAAACTTTTGAGAGAATTACTCAAAGAAAACATTTCAGATAAGTCACCCAAAACCAAGCAGGATAAAACTACAAACAAAAGCAAAACAACAAAAACAAATGAAGTACTGCATTTACATTTAAGCGAATTACGTTGGTTAAGTAATTTTCTATCCACACTACGTAAAGAACAGGGCTTAGATATTTATTTAAACGATGTCTTGGAAACCTGTCAATTGGAATTGCCACAAAATGAAATAATTAAAAGAAATCCTGAATTAGAGGCACGCTGTCAAAGACTGCGTGAGGAGCAACAGAACTTGGAATATCGTAAAATGACAAAAAATGTAGATGCCGTACTTAAGCACTATCCCGAGGATACAGTTGCTTATCAGAGTATGTATTTTTATATTTATTAAAAGCAAATATTTTTATTTATTTATTTTTCCAGTCAAAGCCATCAATAGTCAAATAATAGCTGTACTACAGTTTATTTTCTCAGTAGCAGCTGGTTTTGCGTTTGGTTTTCTAGGCATTAATCTTATCATTGGCAATATGGAATTTGGTTTACGTTTATTATTAGGCATTATGTGTGCTTTAATTATTGCCTTGGCCGAAATTTACTTTTTAGCCAAAAAACTTAATGAATACGACAACACCGTGGATACCGTAAACAAGGCCATGAAGAAAACTTTGCCGACAAATAAAAAAATACATGCTGACTAGTGTGTGGGACAATCAGATTTGTTGACCATACATATATTGATATCTATAAAAATACCAAGTTAATGTTGATATACTTTATTTAAATAAATAGTATGTAGTATGTATTATTTTTCTTAAATTCCTTAGAAATCCTTGTCTCATATTATTGAAAAATCCTTAGAGAGGTTATTCGCATATTTAGATTTCGTATTATTTTGATTCCGCGGTTACTATTCTATTTGAATCCTTTTAGTATTCGTATGTTATAATATTTTCCAAAAGTAAAAGAAAAAATTCCCAGCTTTTCGTCGGTCAATTTGGAGTTTATTTATGAAAACCAAAGATTGATTTCAAGCTAATTTAAAAGTTTCCATTCCTTGGTACTATATATTAAAATCGAATATTATAATTTGATGACAATTTTTATGAAATGGTCAATGAATGTGGCTAAATCAAGTCAACATTTTATCAGGGATCAATTGGTACAACAATACACAGTAGGGACAAACTTAATGACTTTTCTTACCTTTTCCGTGAAAATGGACATGAAACTTTTGTACTAACACTTATTTATTTTGTTTTAAATATTCACAACACATTTTAATTAGGAAATTTATTTTCATTGTTATTTTTATACAACTTTAATTACACTTTTTCTTTTGATTTTTCTTGTCTGATTGAAGACCGTTATGAAATAATTGTAACATCAATACATTATTTGAAATAAACTACATATATTTATAGAAACTTTTTTATTATATTTAAAACTTTAGTTTAAATTTACATTAAATATAATTCAAGCTAAGCTAACTAATAAAACCGCGAACAATTTGACATTTTTCATCGTAGAAAGAGATGATAAAGTGAATTGATAAAACAGAGATGCTATGAAAAAGTAACAGTAACGTTTAAAATTTAAATATGTATTAGGGTCACCACAATATGACAAATATTTTGTTAAAAAAAATTGATGTAATAAGAACATACGTAGACAGAAATTTTTCTGTCTACGTAAAACCAAATTATGTAAAATTTTGAAATAATAAAAAAAAAACTCGTTCGGCAAGCCGCCGTGGAGGAGTCGCCTAGAGCCCCTCCACGAGATCTTGCTAATGCTGGTCGAACGAAAGAGGATAGGGCGAAGAACGGCACCCGGAAATCTCTGGCCTTTCTGGCTAAGATGGAGCAGAGAGATCCGGCGTCGTTCTCATCAAAGGAGAAGTACCTCGTCAAGAAGCACAAGCATGACGTAGCTAGATTTGAAAGAATCTATGGTCCTGTTAGTGTTATCTTGGGGTGGCCTTCTAAGGAACAGCAAGCAGGTAATGAGGTTGGCCAGGTATGCACTCACAAGGGTGTGGGGCCTTCAACATCGGCTGCTTGTCGTGACGAAAACAAAAAGGAGGATGGTGTTATTGCTGCCGAAGCGCTCAGGGCCTCGGCGGGAGCTGCGGGTGGCAACAAAACATCATCCAAAGTGGTGCCAGGGGCGAAGAGGGAAGGGAAACCTCCAGCTGCTTCTCCTAAGGGTCCTCAAAAGGGGGCCATTAGGAGAACCGGGTCTGGAGGTGGCCAGAACTCCAAGCTAAAGGGGCCCAGAAAATCTTCGTCGCTGAGGACGGCTGGTAGAAACCCGGCTAGCACCTCTAATGAGCCTCAAAAGGGGACCATTAAAAGAGCTAGATCTGGGGATGATCAGCCGACCTCATCAACGAAGAAGGTGAAGAAATCCACGAGCCTGGATGGAAACTTTCGGGCGGCTGTTATAGATCGGTCTGATCCGGATGGGAAGATCAGTCCCGAGCTTTGGCAGCTGGTCGAGGGCAGGTTCCTGGACGAAATCGCTGCTTACAGTGGTAGCCCAGATGACGTATCCTTCAAGGGTGCAGACTGGGCTAGGGGCATCAAGATTGTCAACTGTGGCAATAAAAATTCCTTTGAATTTTTAAGGGCCACGGTTGCCAAGCTTGGAGACCTTAGTCCGGACTCAAAGCTCGAGGTGATTTATGCATCTGAATTACCACTCAGGTCAATAGTGACAGTGTGGATTCCACCACCATAAGACCGGTGGACACCATACTGGCGGTATTGGCCAAGCAGAACAGTAATCTCCTTACAAACCAATGGAAGTTGTTGCTTCAATGGTGTGCAAGGAGAATACAGGGAGGGATTTCCGTTTCGCTGTAGACGACAAATCCCTCGAGATCTTGGATGGGCTGAGGGGAGTTGTCAACTTCGGACTTGGAACTGTTCGGTTTAGATACTCTAAGCATGACAGATCCAAGGAAGCTGCAGGTGGTGCAAATAAACCTGCATCATTGTGAGGCAGCTTCAGCGGAGTTGGCAAGGTTCATCACCCATTCCAAGACGGACGTGGCCCTAATCCAAGAACCATGGCTAAATAACAATAGGGTTTGTGGATTAGCGATCACGGGATATACTTTGTTCGTCCCGTCCACTGAGGATAAGGTTAGAACTTGTATATTGGCAAAGAATGAACTTAATTTTCTAATATCTCATTCTTTTAGGAGCGGTGATCTAACCGTTATAAACAGAGAGGTCAAGGGTGAGCGGTTGCTCTCGGTGGCCTCAGTGTACATGCCGTATGAAGCTATAGAGCCGCCTGGTGTAGAGGTGCTGGAGCTGACGGCGTATGCAAAGCGGAAGGGCGCTATCCTGATACTAGGCTGTGATGCAAACGCACATCACAGTCAATGGGGCAGTGCTGACATTAATAAAAGAGGTGAGTTAGTGTTTAATTTCATTACTGCATGGAATCTTATTATCTGTAACAGGGGCAATATGCCAACGTTTAGGAATAAAGATAGGGAAACAGTTATTGATATTACCCTTACTAACCAAAATGAGGATCTTATTAGGGATTGGAAAGTACATACCGACTATTCGTTCTCTGACCATAGCCGGATTACCTTCACAGTGAATTTGAGTAAATCCAAGCAGGAACCCTTTAGGGACCGTAGGAAAACCGACTGGTTAAAATTCTACAACAGGGTCCGGTCAAGATTTTCGCAGATGGATATAAATGTTCTGCGGTCCCTCGAATTGGATAAGGTTGTAGACAAATTTACCAGTGTGTTAACGGAGAGCTATGAGCTATCCTGCCCGTTGAGATTTCCGGGTAGGCATAAGCAACCTAAGTGGTGGACCAGGGAACTACGTGATCAAAGGTCGACGGTTAGAAGGTTGTTTAATAAGGCAAAGCTTACTAGACTTCCAAAAGATTGGAACAACTACAAAGTGAGTTTCAATAAGTATAAGGGAGAGATCAAAAGAGCAAAACAGATATCATGGAGGAAATACTGTGAATCTGTTGGCAACGTAAATGAGATGTCTAGATTCCGTAGAATTTTAGCCAAAGACCCCAAGGCCTTAGGTTACATTCAGCGTGAAGACAACTCGTGGACGGAGTCCAGCTCAGAGACACTCTCTTTACTTATGGAAACTCACTTCCCAGGTTGTGCTGATATAGATGATAGGGACTTAAGTCAGGGGGTCCAAGGACCTGGGGCTTCTAGTTATTCATCTGGTCATATTGATGAAATAGTCACTAGGGACAAATTGGGCTGGGCGGTGAACACTTTTGACCCATATAAATCACCGGGTCCGGATGGTGTTTTTCCGGCCATGCTCTGTAATATTCCTGAAGACGCATTGGCACTTCTAGCTGATATTTTCAAGAGGTGTCTCCTCACGGGATACCTTCCAAGAAGGTGGAGAGAGGTTAGGGTAATCTTTATTCCTAAGGCCGGTAGGGCATGCCACTCGAAACCTAAGGATTTCAGGCCTATCAGCCTATCGTCTTTTATACTGAAGACTTTAGAACGTCTGATAGATCTTTATCTCAGGAGCAATATAGATACCCGTCTTATTAGCAACGCTCAACATGCCTACCTAAAGGGTAAGTCGGTTGAGAGTGCGTTACATGAGGTGGTTGG
This sequence comes from Lucilia cuprina, assembly GCF_022045245.1. Lineage (NCBI taxonomy): Eukaryota > Metazoa > Arthropoda > Insecta > Diptera > Calliphoridae > Lucilia > Lucilia cuprina. The sequence goes on from NC_060952.1 coordinate 4,198,683, forward strand.
TTGTATTGAGCACGGTTTAGAGCATAGGGAATATACTCTAGCCGCGTTTTTGGACATAGAGGGCGCCTTTAACAACATTAGAATAGAGGCCATCAGAGAGTCGTTAGTCGTACTCGGAGTTCAGGATTTCCTAGTGAGTTGGATAGTATCGATGCTTGATAGCAGAATTATCAACTCAACCTTAGGGGATGATAGGATTCGCAAACGAGTTACCAGGGGTACACCACAAGGAGGAGTGTTATCTCCCCTACTATGGTTACTGGCGGTCAACTCTATCCTAAGGATCTTTGAATCTAAAGGTAGGAAGATAGTCGCTTATGCGGATGACGTGGTGCTACTGGTCAAAGGTAAATTTCTCCCGACAATCAGTGAGGTCATGCAGTCAGCACTAAGTGATCTATCAACCTGGGCAAACAGGAATGGGTTGGGTGTGAATCCATCTAAGACGGAGCTAGTACTTTTCACTAGGAAATATAAAGTTGAGAGTTTTAGCTTGCCGAGATTAGACGGCGTTGAACTGAAATTATCGGAAGGAGCCAAGTATCTAGGGACCTTCCTCGACCAAAAATTGTCTTGGAAGAAGAATATACAGGAACGGCTTAAAAAGGGGCTCAATGCCTATTACACGTGCAGAAAAACTCTATTGGTAAGAATTGGGGTTTGCGACCAGACATGGTAAATTGGATTTACACGTCGGTAGTAAGGCCCATCATTACCTATGGTTGTACTGTGTGGTGGGTAGGAATGAGGAAATGCAGCTATAGATTAATACTCAGTAAGACTCAAAGGTGTGCTTCTATCGGCATAACAGGTGCCAGGGGCAGTACACCGCAAGCAGCATTGGATATTATTCTAAATCTGCTCCCAATTGAGAAATATGTTGAGAGTGTAGCGGCTAGGAACTTATTCAGACTGTTTGAATCAGCTCTAGTAAGACCAAAGCGGGTAGGCCACACTAGAATACTGTACGAGGTAGGTCTAACAGGAATTGAGGGAAGTACGGAGGGTATTTCTGATCATTTGGTTACGACCCTGGACTTCGGAGTAACACCCTCAATAGTGATTCCTAGTAGGGATGAGTGGGAAGGATCCGAAGTACTGTTTGAGGGGTGTGCAGTTTTCACTGACGGATCCAAGATGGACTCTGGCACAGGTGCCGGGGTTTATTTGGTAGACAACAATATAAGAGTGTCCTACAGACTTCCGGACGAATGTAGCGTTTTTCAAGCGGAAATCCTGGCTATATGGAAATCCGTGGATATTATTAAGACACACATTACCAGGGGGTCGGAAGTGACGATTTATGTTGATAGTCAGGCAGCTCTTAAAGCTTTGCAGTGTAAAACGTTACATTCTAGCTTGGTAAACAGCTGCAAAAGAGACCTGGAAGGGTTAGTCAGGTTATACACACTCAGGCTGTGTTGGGTGCCGGGACACTGTGACATACAGGGTAATGAGATTGCAGATGAATTGGCCCGACAGGGCTCGGATCTGGAGCTCGATAGAAGGGTCAGTTCGGTAAAACCCCCCATTTGTCATTACTATAGGCTAATTTCCGAATATTTCAGAAAAACCACCAACCAATCCTGGTACAGTAGACTGGATTGTAGGGTTTCTAGGACACTATGGCCGAAGTTAAATCCAAAAGCAACCAGAATGCTATTAGGATTGGACAGGAAGAGTACAAGGATTTTAGTAGGGGTAATAACCGGACACTGCTCAATTGGAGCCTTTAGGGGTAATGGGGTCGGTAACACACAGGATTTTTGCAGGTTGTGTGAGGACGAAGAAGAACTGGAGACAGTAGAGCATATTTTATGCCACTGTCCCAGATTACAGAGTCTGAGACTGAAATGGCTAGGTAAAGGATTCCACGATGAACTAGGAGATGTAGCAGGGTGTAACCTAGGCGACATTATGGGCTTCATTAGGGGAACTTTTTGGATTTTCAGTTAATAGACAATTAAGGATTTCCCTTCCATGACCACTTCTTTTTTCTGTTCTCTTTTTGGAGGGAAAATCTCACTCTTCTCATCTCTCCTTTCTTCTGTTTTCTTCTGTTTTCTCCTTGTTCTTTATTAAAGGGATTCACAATGGACCATTGGGTCTCCGAGTGGATGTATACATTGATATACAACCCTTTTAAACTAAACTAAACTATAAAAAAAAAACTATTTGTCTCTAACAGATTGAATAATGTTGTTCAAATCGGAAGTGGAAATTGTAATTGCTGAAATTACAATTGAGTAGAACACTTATAACATATATTTAGGAAGAAAACATTTTAAATAACCTTGAAAATTGGCAGCGAAATTTGAGGTGAGTTTGATTTATTTTATTCACCAAATAATGTATGTTATATAAAAAAATTATTTTTGATTATTTACAGTTTTTCTTTTACAAAAAATAGGTATTAATAATATTAATATGCAAATTGAACATACATATTTTTCGACGATTATTAATTATTAATCGCCGATTTACTATTCTAAAAAGGTTCATTTATCAAAAAATCGCTAAAATATCTGACACAATTATTGCCAGAGATGGAGATGCCAGATAGCAAAGAATTATAAAAAGATGGATAAGAATTTGGTGATCTAAAAACAAGTGTTTGTAAACAATTTAAAATGTTTGTATTTTTTGACATCTTAAATTATTGTGTAAGATTCAGTTCCACTAAGTAATATTCAAATATAAAATTGCTTTAAAATTAATAATTTATCAAAATATTTATATCTGTGTTCAGAAATTTTGGGCTTCAAATACCGGTAATTTTTTTTTAATTATCTGGCAACCTGACAAATAAGACAAAGCAAGAATTTTGCAAAATTTTCGGTTTCAGTTCTCCCGAGAATTTCGATTGCGCAACCTCGTTGAACTTGGAGAGAAATATAAGAATCCGACGTGCAATATGGTAAGTGACCAAAATCCAAGAATTTTTGGAAAAAATTCAATAAATCTACCTAAATTACATATGTATACCAACAATAATTCTAAAATAATAAAGAGGTGTGGTTTTGTATGTTATGCTAAATTATTTGCGTATTAATATTTCAAATTATTTTGTCAATTAAATAACAACGTTTCTTTTCTAATGCACAGACCATTCAACGTATTATTTACGCTTTTGGACATCGTACCTTGCCTTTGTTGGCAAATAATAGTCCTATTAGTGCACAAGCCATAAGAAAAATGTCGGCATCAGTTTTGGCTACAGAATCCTCGGACAAAGGTATGTTCATATGTTTTTTTTTTAAATATGAATGTTAAGATTTTTACTTGGTAACATTTTACATTGCAGGCATGATTATTTTAAATCGTCCTAAAGCTTTGAATGCCATCAATTTGGATATGGTCCGCAAAATCTACAAACATTTAAAGAAATGTGAAACCACAAAGTCTTTGATGATTATTAAGGGTACCGGCGAGAAAGCTTTCTGTGCTGGCGGTGATGTACGTGCTGTGGTCGAGTCTGGCCCCAGTGAGGAGTCAAAAAGTTTCTTCCGTGAAGAATACACTACAAATGCCTTAATTGGCAACTACACCATACCCTATATTGCCCTTATCGATGGCATTACCATGGGTGGTGGTGTTGGTTTGTCTGTTCATGGCAAATATCGTGTGGCCACCGAACGTACATTATTTGCCATGCCAGAAACAGCTATTGGACTGTTTCCCGATGTGGGTGGCTCATATTTCTTGCCACGTTTGCAGGGCAAATTAGGTCTCTACTTGGGTCTTACCGGTGTTCGTCTAAAGGGCGAAGATGTTTTCAAAGCAGGTATTGCTACCCATTACTGCGAAAGTTCGAAAATAGCTGAATTGGAAACAGCTTTACTTAATTGCCCTGACGCTGAAGAAGTACCAGAAATTTTAAATAAATTTAATAATCCTTCACCAAAACCTTTTGTTTTGGAATCACACTTGGATCAAATCAATAAATGTTTTGCCGGTGAAAGTGTAGAAGAAATTATTGAAAATCTCAAGAGTGATGGTAGTGAGTGGGCAACAAAAACTAAGGAGGTAAGCTATTTAAAATTTTAAACACACACATACATATATAAATTTCGTGGGGGGTTTGTCAGTAATCGCAAGTTGTCGTTTTATATTTATAGCATCTAAAGTGAGATACATAATTTTCCATTGATTAAATTATTATTATTTAAATAAGAAACGTATGCTAAATTATTGTTGTTGTTTATAAACTATCAGCATTAAGGTGATGTTTTTTTTCAAATACACAAACAATATAAATAAATGTGTTTACGTTCTACAGAAGTTTTGAAAGAATACAGTCTATCCAAAGCTTGCAAATTGTTTTTGTATGTTAGTTCTAAATTCATGTTCCATTTTTCTTAGGTTTTTATTGCTTGATTCTATTTTAAATTTACTTAAATTTAACAAAACAAATATTCAAATTTTCATCTGATATAAAAATTTTAAAAGTAAAAATAAAAAAATATAAACAAAATATAGCATTTTTTATAAAATATTTTATTATTATTAAAAACACTTTAGTGATGATTAAACAAACAACATTTAACGTAAATCTGTTATATTTTCTTCTCATTATCTAAAACAACTGAGCTTATCATTTTTTAATATATATACACAAATTGTTGCTACTACAAATTTTATTTATTTCATTTGAAATAATTAAACCTGTAGATAACTGGCAACAATAAATAAATAGAAATTAGTAAGAGTTTTGTACTTTTTTATTTAGCAATATGATACAACTTTTAAAACAAATAAAATAGGAACTAAATTTAAAATATGTAAATGAAAATAGCATGATATGTTTTTTGAATGACATTGTTATAATATGATTTATACTAAAAAAGTTCATTTTAAACTGATTTCTCTTAAAAAGTGATCATTTCATTTAAATTTATTATTATGATATTATCTATATTGACTTTTTAATAAAATTGGGGTTTACAGAAAATTCTAAATACGAAGTTAGGAAACTACAAACTGCACTAGATTTCATAGAGAGTATATTCAATTTTGTAACACCAGTTGCATTTTTTTATTTTTAGGTTCTACTTAAAATGTCACCCACCTCATTGAAAGTAACATTCCGTCAATTGGAGTTAGGAGCTAAATTATCTTTGCCACAATGTCTAAATATGGAATACCGTATTGTGGTGCGTCATTTGGAGAACAGTGACTTCAAAGAAGGTGTACGTGCTCTACTCATTGACAAAGATCAAAAGCCCCAATGGAATCCCAAGACTTTAGAAGCCGTAACTGAAGAACGTGTACAATCGTTCTTTGCCAAATTGCCCGATACCGAAGAATTAAAATTGTAAATTAAATGAAAGTTTTGCTTTTGAGTTTTGTAACAGATTATTATTGCTTGTTTTTCGAGTTACTTTTTTTTTTGTTTACTTTCTACATGTTTTGTGGCAAACTTGCAAGTTACTAAGTAATGCTTAATATTTTATTATATTTGTATTAATTTGCTTTGAAAAAAAAAAACTTTAAATTTATTTTATATTATTTGTTATAAACATTCGAATTGTTTTAAGTTTTGCTTATTATCTTTTTTAGTTGGCTTTTTTCAATATTTTATATGTGTTAACATTTCATGTAATTTTTCTTAAGTAATTACTAAATTTCTATTATTTTTATTCTTCTAACATTCTCTTTCCGCAGGACCAAATAAATTTACACTCTGAATATCTACATAATTAACCATTAAAAAAACGAAAACTGTGTACCAGGATATCATGCATTTACATAATTAAAAAAAAAATTAAATGTTGCAAAATATGCTAAACATTTATTTTCGTCAACATTGTGGTCTTTTTTTCATCACGTTATTAATTAGTTTACAAATATTATATTTAAGTAAAAACAAGTGCTAAATTTTTTTTGAAAAAATTGTGTATTTACAAATCGTTTTATTTTTTTTTTATCTCATGATGTGCCTTAATAAAAACAACAGTATATTTTAATTAATAATAATAAAATATATGTAGTTTTAATTAGCAAACTGTTTTCTTATTAATTTGTTTAGACTAAATTTATTTATTTGACTTGGTGATTATTTCAAAAACAAATAATGTTAAAATGACAAAAGTGCAAAAATTTAAAAATGATAAATAGAATGTATACAAGAGTGCTTTTTAGGGGGGAATATCTCTCAAACGTTACTATACGTTGCTAACCGATTAAAAATCTTGATCTGAGTGCAATATATTATAAATTTCTTCAATGTTTTCGAAATTGCTCTAAAACATTCCTTAACTTTTTGATCTTATCACACAAAAAGTTGTGAACGTTTTTGTTATTGTATTTCTAGACCGAAATGTGTATTATAATGGGCATATAAATTTCAAAAAATTCTAGACCAAACCAAATTTCTTTTTATATATTTTCTGTATAATCTAAAAATTACGAAATTTACCACCCATCCCTGGAAAAAAAGAACTAAGTAATTATGAGAAGATTTGTATCGTGGCTAGAACCAATGCTCTTAGCCAACTTTATTAAACAAGTTTGTATATAACAGAATTAAAAACAAACTTTACATACACCTCCGGTAATCGATTTTGTATCTACCAATCCTCATTTTCAGAAAAACAATAGAATTTTAAAGTGTGCATTATTATAGTAAGATGCAGGCGTTATTACACATATATTAAAATAAAGAATACATATTGCAAATCAAAAAAAATATAACACTATTCTTATCAACTAATTTATTTGCCTTTAATACTTTCTTCAACTGTAGAATTTAATTCAAGTAATTTTTCTACATCGCTGGGCATAAAGTCAAGTTTCGATAATTCATTAGTCCATGATGAAACATCAACTCGCAGTTGTAGGCGTATTTTATCATCATCTGACATGGCGGCTGATGAACCAGCTTGATTTACCAAAGCCGTAGAAGAACCGCCGCCTCCCTTAAGGTTTCTCAAACGTCGTAAGGATTCTTCAGTTTTTTGCACAGAAGTTAAAACTTCATTGACCGCCAATAGATAACTTAAATATAAATATTCAGTGTTAATAAAAAGAACATATGTCTATTATTTTAATATCGCTTATACTACTTACTCTTTTGTTATTTTATTTAAAACACTGGCCAATACTTTCTTAACAACGTCTTTTGTTAGCTTTTCTTCATACTCCTCGCTAAATGATTTCAAAGGTTTTAGCATTTGTTCCACATAAGCCGAACAGCGGGTAGGTACGTCACGATTAGTTTTACGATATAAACGTGGCAAGTCATTAACCTGTTTGACATTTTCGGGACCACATCCCAATATTAAGTTATCTATTAGGGCTTGTTGTATGGCAATTAAATGTTTGCTTAAAGTTTCATTTAAATCATCGAAGGATTTTGCTATCGAATCTTTAACCATTTGCCTTTGTTGCACTTTTTGCTGGACAGAAGAAGAGCCACTTAAACTCTGTATTACCAATTCCTGTTGTTGTGGCAAAAGCGCAATTAATTTATGTATATCCGAATGCAACGACACTAGTAAATTGGTTTTCTTGTTTTGCATAGAATTTAAACCATTCTTAGAGATGATAACATTTAATGCATCATTAATCCAATGTGATAATCGTAAGATAATTTGTATGTGTAACTTATAGAATTTCGGAAACACTTCAGGCAAATAAACACCTTCGGACCAACAACGCGTAATGGCATGTTGGGCTCGTGTAAAAGGTTTAAGTTCGTAATGTTCTGAAGAGTTGTTTAAACTATCTTCAGATAGTATAGGCTCCAAAACAGATTCAAATTGTCCAGCGATTTCCTGTTAATAAGTAATATTTATATATGTATTGAATTTCTCATATTTTAAGAGAAAAAAAAACTAATACCTGAAAACATATCTGAAAATATACCGGTAAATTCCATCTAGCTTGAAAACTTTTTGTCTGCTTATGTTGCCGAAAGGCATTAATGGTTTCTTCAGCCACCAAAATTTCCTCAATTTTATTTAGAAAATCTCGGGTACATTTGTATTTTGCATAAAATACTTCAGAATTTCCAGGTGCAAATATCGAAGACATATGAGTTTCTAAGCGCATTTCGACATCTGACCAAAAACTATAGATCAAAAAATTAAATCCCCTTAATTTATCCGTGTACTGAGTTAAACGCAGCAAATCCGTCATATATAGCGAAATGAAATTCAAAACTTTACTATATATACCAGCCAAGCCTTGGGGCGTTTGTTGCAAACTATGTTCGCTTATAATATCTGTCATATAGGGAGCCACTACATCTTCCTTGAAAACCGTTTCGGCCACTGAACAAGCATCGAGTGTTATATAAATGCGTAGGCAGCGTTCTAAAGGCTCGGTAGAAGTAGAACTAGAGGACTTTAAGGACTCATTAAAAAGTAAACGTAGTTTTTGATGAACAGAACTTTCCAACTTGCGTATATTGTTCGATTGTTCAGCATTTAAGTATTCCATACAAAACTTTTCATTGAACTTCAATTGCACCAACTCCAAGGCGGCTCTTTCCAAATCCACAGATTTTATTTGATTGCCACTTAATTGATTTGCCAGCAAATCTTCTAACTTTTGGCTACTCTCATAGACTTTTTTCAAACTTTGTAAATTACGTTTCAATTCTCTTAACTGACGTTTGGTTTCCAACTTAGCGTTTATTTCATTTATATTCTCATCAATCATATTTTGAATACCAGCTATTTCATCTCGAAATTTTTCCAAGGGATTTTGTATGGTATCAATCGATTGATCCAGACCCACCAGATTTGCCGAGAGGCTAACAAAGTCAGCATAATCTTCATTTATAAGATCGATCATAGAAGCTCTCAAGCTTTTGAGATATAGTCCCAAATTGTCTCTTAAAAGCTCCAGGCTGGAAACATTACGATTTTTGTGCAAGAATTCATCCACGGAAAAATTGGCCTAAAAATTAAAACATGAAGCAGTTTTCTTTGACTTTTCCAATTATATTTTAATTTTACCTTAAGAAATTCATTCTTGTCGAAACACAGTTTGTCCCCTTTTGCCTCCAAGGAGCTGTTGAGATTATGTTCCAGCATTTTTTCTACAAAGAAAATTACATTAATTTTCTAATAAAAACAAAACAAATTATATTTTAGCCACTTGGCATTTTTTATACCTACAGCTGTTTTTTGTTTTGATAAATTTAGAGTTGCCACATCTTGTGTTATAGTAAAATTTTTTGCCGGTCTTAAAAATTTAAACAAAAGTTTTGAATAATAAGTTCAGTCCAACATTAAAGTTTTCTGACTTAAAATCATTGTTTATATTTTTTTGAAACTGTAGCAATTTGGCTTGGTTAAAAATTATTTAGGCGTTTTATTTATTATTATCATCTGGTAGCACTTTTTAACAAAATAAGCTTCATCGTCAGGCAATAAAAACTTTAACGGCGGTCAAAAAAACTATTAAAAACGCTAACATTTCATCAGCGGCAGTGTAAATTGATTGGCGGCTAGGAAAACTATTTTAAGTAAAACCGGCACGGATATTTTCTAGTTTTATTTTTATTTACGAATGTAAACAAAACTTTCGCGTGAAGTAAATATCAAGAATTACAAAAGCAGTTAATAACTCCTAACTTAAACAAAATGCCTAATCATTCAGGATTTCGCCAAAACCGAAAACCACAAAAACCCAAGGAAAAGCCTACAATTGATGAAAACAATCCAGTACTAAAAGCTTTCAAGTCATACGCTGCTGAACTAGACGATAAACATGATCGTTACGAGCGCATAGTTAAGCTCAGTCGTGATATTACCATTGAATCAAAGCGTATTATATTTTCTTTACATTCCATTGATAGCCGTAAAGGAAATAAAGAAAAAGTATTGGAAGAGGCTCAACAACGTCTTGAAAAACTAATTGAAAATAATTTTAAAGCAGTTGCTAAGGAATTAAAGGATCAAGATCCATATCATTATCGTGGCGCTTACTCTCCAGGGCTGCAGGAATTCATAGAAGCATATACTTTTATGGAGTATATGAAATATGCTGACGAAGCCCAGGCAAACGGGAATAATGTGGAGAAATCAGTTTCAGATTGGATAGACTTGCAAAAGCAAATGCACTACACTGATTTGCAACAATCCGAAGAAAATGAAAAGGTGGATAATGAAGAAAACGGTCAAAAAGGATATTCGTTTTTCGTCGATCCTACTGAGTATATACTGGGGGTATCTGATCTTACTGGTGAGTTAATGCGTCGTTGCATTAATTCTTTGGGTAGTGGTGAAACGGATACTTGCCTATCTACATGTAAAGTATTGCAACAGTTTTATACTGGGTAAGACATTAATATTAAAATATTTAGCCCATTATAACTTTGTTTTCCTTTACAGCTATATAAGTCTAAATGTCCATAGATGTCGTGAGCTATCACGCAAGATATATACCATGCGTCAGAGTGTATTAAAATCAGAAAACGTTTGCTACAATGTTAAAGTTCGCGGTGGCGAAGCTGCTAAATGGGGATCAGTATTTGATAATAAACCTGGAGATGATATAGATGAAGGATTTTATTAAAATAATACATGTTCACATTTTCTTTTTACCAATCAAACAATGGAATAATAAAATAATAAACCTGGAGATGATATTTATTTATTCATTCATTATCACAATACAAAGCCTATAAGGCCAAACATGTATTGCTTAGCAATTAAAATCCTGAGTATCTAACAATAGGTAAATAACAATGAAGGATGAAGGATTTTATTAAAATACTACATGTTCACATTTTCTTTGTACGAAGCAAACAATAGAGTAATAAAAATAAATTGTTTTAATCTTCATCGTCACTTGGCTTATAATCCGATCCAGAATCTCCTCCAAATGGATCCTGGGTTCCATCATCATCACTAAAATTATAATCAAAACTACTATCGCTATTCCTTCTATTTCCTTGACGCTGTAGAACGTACTTTCGGTAGTTTTCTTGTATATTAACTATAAAATAAATGAGTTTTCAAATTTTAATTTCACAATAACTTTTTTATTACTTACTATTGCGAGGGTGTTGAAAGTTTTTGAAATGTTCTGGATTAAGCCTATAACATTGTCGACCATATTTGCATTTAGAGGCACCGTCTATGGGTTCCGGCATATTCGGTACTGTAAAATCTATATCTCCTGGATGTGCCATATCTAAACGATGTCTTGGATTTTGCCTAAAAACAAAATGTTGTGATGTTTTCTTAAGGAATTTATTTTAACCACTTACCTGAAGCATTGTCTTCCAAATTTACATGAGGGCCTTTCATCATTGATTTCTCTCGTGTTTGAAGCATTATTTGTAGTGTTGCAAGTGATTGGATTGTTTCCTAATGTTTGATCTTCCCCGCTAATAGCTGTCGCAACAACAATATTATCTTCAGCACTCATTTTCGCAATATTTTTGAGTTTATCTGGCTAAGGGCGAGTTTATTAATACTCACTTAACTTGCTGTTAGATTAAACTTGGAACAAATTACTACTGACTTTAAGCGATGATTGCGTTAGTTAATAATGAATTTAAAAGCACTTTGTTAGTATTGCAAACTTTCCAGTCAAAAACATACTATTTGCTATCATAATATAACATAATATATCATGGAAAACCATAATTAAATTGATCAAACAAATAAAAGAAATTTTTTTTGTCTTTCGAATTGATTGATATTTTTTTTCTCTTTCACTCATATAAAAAATCAAAAGTTTTCCAGTGTGGGCCGCCAATTATTACCTACCTGTAGTCTTTCAGACTCCAAAAAACATATAGTAAACGCTACAAAGAGTCTATTTGGAGGTAGAAACAGGTTTCAACAGAGCTTATTTGACGTTGCTGCATCGAATACAGCCGACGACTTTTAGAATCATTATAAAATATTGGCGCATCTGGTAACTTTATGATGCTGTTGACATTTCGGAAATTTTTTGAAAAATAACATTTCCTGAGGCAACTCTGTAACATAACATAAAAGAAAATACAAAATAAAGAAAATATAAAAGAAAAAAGTAAATATACATTTTTCATCTAAACTGAATAATAAAAGTGTTACTCTCAAGAAAAATTAATTGCAAAAAACGCAGAAAATTGCAAAAACACTGAACAAATAGTGTAAGCTTATTATTAATAATGCAATTTTTATAATAAATAAATAAAAAATAATTATTTAACTTAATTTGTAGATTTGACCTCATAATCGATAAACAAAATACAAAACTTATCACAAAAATAGAATAGTCACGTCAAAAAAGAGAAACAAATTAAAATAAGTGAAGATAAAAAACTAAGAAAAAAAACACCATGAATTTGGTGGACCACAATCCGTACGGCAATGGTTTGCTGTATGTGGGCTTTAATCAAGATCAAGGTTTGTTAAAAATTATAAAACAAATATTTTAAATTTTATATTGTCATTCTTCAAACGTTTTTAAGGTTGTTTTGCCTGTGCCACAGATTCGGGGTTTCGTGTTTTCAACAGCGATCCTTTAAAGGAAAAAGAACGTCAATACTATCCCGAGGGTGGCTTAAGTTATGTGGAAATGTTATTTCGCTGCAATTATTTGGCCGTTGTTGGTGGCGGTATACGACCCTTGTATCCTCCCAACAAGCTTATCATATGGGATGATTTGAAAAAAGCACCAGCCATCTCCTTGGATTTTAATCAACCCGTTAAAGCAGTTCGTCTTAGACGAGACCGTATTGTTGTTGTTTTTGCTGGCTTCATAAAGGTATTCACCTTTACACAACAACCGCGACAATTGCATGTCTTTGAAACCAATGCTAACCCTCATGGTCTATGTGTTTTGTGTCCTCATAGCAATAAAAGTTTATTGGCATTCCCAGCACGTCGTACTGGTCATGTGCAGGTAAGAGTGTTTCAGTATATTTTTAAAATAATTTCAAGAAAGCTTTAAGATATGTTTATTAGTTCAAACAATATGATTCATTCGGTTATTAAACTTGCCTCGTCGATAGCGTCTTGCTTCACTAAACGCCCATACTATGGCTTAAAATATTAACATTTTGTTGGAGCAGTATCACATTTGAAAGATTTTTATTTTATTATTCGTAAAACAAAATGGTGTCATTTATAATACCATCATTATAACCAACTAAACTGTTTAAAATTCAATTTCAATTAATTTAATTTTTTATATATGGGCAACTTTGTGTTATATAGTACTAATTCAGCTGCCGGACTTAGAGGCGTTTAAAGTTAGTTATTTTGGTTATACAGGATTTTATTCAAATGAGTGTATCTTTTCTCCTATTAGTCCTAGCAAAAATTTCTTATATATTTTTTATATTTTTATTAAAATTTTAATATTCCAATAAAAAAATGTTATAAATTTAAATTTGTACGAAATTAAAAAAAAAATATATTAAATTAATTGTAGGTATGAAATTAATTATTTCTAATAATTTTTCTTCAACTTATTCAGTAAAGACTTTTTAAGTGAATGTTTAATATTGGTTTATATATAAATGCAATTTTAAAATATTAACAGATTTACATTTTTTTATAGATAGTGGACTTAGGCAACACAGAACGTGCCCCCCTTGAGGTGGTAGCACATGAAGCCAATATTTGTTGTATTGCATTCAATCTACAAGGTACACGATTGGCAACAGCCAGCGAAAAAGGTACCTTAATTCGAATCTTTGATACCGAAACGGGTAAAAAGATCAACGAACTCCGACGTGGCAGCAATCAAGCAACTATATATTGTATAAATTTTAATCATACATCTACCATGCTGGTAGTTTCTTCGGATCACGGTACTATACACGTATTCAATTTGGATGATAATAAATCCAAGGAATCCTCATTACCAATTGTACCAAAATATTTTTCCAGTCAATGGAGCTTTGTTAAATTCTCCATACCAAAGGAACCACCTTGCATTTGTGCATTTGGTTCAGATCCTAACTCTGTTATAGGTATGTATTGTTTTCTATTTGAAAGAAAACAAGGTTTTGTAACATAACATTTTTTTGTTTTCCTCACTTTCCTGTATATAGCAATTTGTGCTGATGGCCATTATTATAAATTCCTGTTCAATAGCAAAGGTGAATGTAGCCGAGACGTTTGTACTCAATTCTTGGAATTAACTGACGATGACTAAGAAGTGTTTAACAATTTTTAAAATGGAAACATAAACTCCCTTCTTTATTGAGTAGTACTAAATAATTTTTGACTTTATTTGTGATCGTCGTATTTTCAATATTATCATTTATATATATATAATTTTTTTCTTTATCCTAATATTACCATTTTAAAGAGAAAAACTACAGTTTAAGATATGAAAAAAGTAATGTTTTAAAAAAGAGAAAACATAAAAATTACACGTTAAAATTGCTTTATATATATGAATAACTAAAATTACATTTAATTAAAAAATATATACACATACATATATAAATTAGTGCAAAAAAAAACTGTATTTGATTGTGGCATTATAAATGGCCAAAGACATTTACGGATTTATAAAATTGTTTTTATCAATATTGCTCTATTATTATTACAATATCATTCATATCAAGAAAAGTGACATGAAACAGGTAAATGGAGCAGTTTTTTAATCAATATATGAATGATTAAAAATAAAGATTAATTGATGACTTAAATATGTTCAGTTTTGAAAATCTTATTCAGAAATAATCATTGATTTTTTGAGAGCAGGAAGTTAATGGGGTTAGGTTATGGTTAGTTAGTGAACAAGGCCATTAAGATAAATGACTAAAGACGCCTACGTCTGTACCAAGGTATATTAATTTTATATAAAAATATGTATATAACTACTATATCATGATCTAATCGAGAATGGTATATGATGAAATTCCATTTAATATATAAAAGATTAATTTGTTTTATGACGCTAATTTTTATTTCATTATTTTAATAACGATTTTTCAAATATTTTCTTTCAAAATCCCACTTTTTATTCACTCTGCTTCTGTCTTTATTTAATTGTCATGTTTTTATAGGGTTAATATCAATAATGATATTGAAAACATAGCCGGCACCTAGTCGATTTAAAGCCGCGTCGAAAATTTTAGTGTTAGCCGCCGTCACCGTTATTTTTTGTTGACACAGGTCTCTCTACTGTAGACGTGTTTATTTGCAAATTATTTTCTATTTTACAGAGAAATCCATAAAAAATGCTTAATATACCAACTCATATGGTAAAATTTATTTAAGTTTTGTTAAATTTCTTATTAAACCAAATTTGTGCCTTATTTCAGGACTTTGTAGGCCAACACAAGGCTGAAAAGTATTCGCGTTTTATTATTACTTTGTTCGGTATTGTGGGTCTCATCTGGGGTGCCATCATACAACAATTTTCACAAACCGTTTACATATTGGGAGCCGGTTTTGTGTTAGCATCCTTGGTAAGTTTTATGATTCTATAAAAACAAAGAGGTAATTACTTAACCTTTCTTCCTTGTGTTTTTTAGTTGACCATTCCCCCCTGGCCCATGTTTAGACGTAATCCCTTAAACTGGCAAAAGCCTCGTCCTGAACCTTCCGATAGTGGCAATGGTGGCCAAGAGGAAAACAAACAAAAAAAGAAAAAGTAATTTGCATTAATTTAGTTTTAAACATTCCCCGAATTTCGCTCTGAAAACAATAAATTATATAAATTTTTAAATACTATTAAGTATATTAACAATTTTATTAAACTAAAACTCAAATAGGTCTGCGATATGATTTCAATTCATTATGATCATAGTATTTATGTATTAAATCGTACATATTAGCAAAAAAGTACATTAAATTATCATATTGGCCATTATAAGGAGCTTCTGCAGCTATATTGTTTTCGCAATCTTCAACTAGACGTGCTGTTTTATAAAACCCCTCAACTATTTCCAAATGATCTAGTCCTCTATACTTGGAATTTAAGCCCCAAGCATTGACATGCACTTCCAATAAGAACTGGTGTATAGCTTCAATGGTAGCCAAGTACCAGCGAGGACTACCCTTTTGATGGCGCCAAAATTGAGAACAGCGGTTTTGTAAAACTACTGGCTTTAAAGATTTAACTCGTTCATCCTTATAAATCCCCCTACTTTGATTCCAAGTGCTGTCTATAAATACTGCTTTCTTGATGGGCAAATTGTCGTAGGTATAATGTTTTAAATGCTCCGTTTGCTGTGTCAACTCCTCACCCACAACTTCTTCTACTCGTCTCTTCAATAGAGTTCCTACATTATGGCCTTTGGGAAATCCGAAATTGTTTTCTTTACATAGCTTTACATTCCGCTCAAACAATTCAGCCACTGTAACACTTTCCACGCTGGGAAATATTAAGACAACATCATCCTCTTTTGTGTAATCTGGTATATCGGGATATGTATAGATATTTACTTGTCCGGGCGCCAAAACTGCAGCATGTATAGCCGTACTTTTGCCATCGATTTCTTTTTTATGTTTGATAATGTCAATCTTCAAAGGAATTGTTACTTGAGGTATAAAATCACTTAGATTACCCACTGGCAGATAGCAACTGTAACAAAAAAACTTCCTGGAGCGATTGCATTTCGTGCAATCGGAACGTCCCTCAATGGTGTCTAACACGGTATGATCAGCTAAGTGCATATTTTTAAAAGGATACTTTCGAGGTTGTGATACTATTTGCACAGGATGAGCCATTTCTAGTTATTTTAATTATTTGTTTAACATAAAGAACTGATTTTCAAAACGATTTGCTATTAAAAACTGTAATGAAAATATTAAAAACATCTATAATGAATTAACCTTTAACTACACATGCTATTATAATAATGTCCCCTGTTCTGAAGGTTTTTAATATTATTTATTTTTATTTATTCAAATCAAGTATTTCAAAATCTTATATCTATAAAGTGCTTATTTTGAACAAAATATGAAGAAATTAATATTTTAAGTCGTATTTAAACATGTTTTAATTTTAAAAATCAATTAATTTAAAAAGCATTAAATAAAACTTTATTTCCAGAGCGGTGCTGTCAAAATATTTTTCTTTCTTTAGTTACGGGTTAATTGGTCATTCACTTATGATTGATAACACAGCTGCATAATTTTAGAAATTAAATAATAACAGAGTGTTTCAGAAATTCTAAAGTACCGCTAAAATGATTTTTAAGTTTAAAGCTAAAATAATGATTATTCGTAATAATCTATGATGCACCGGGTGGTGCACCATAGACTACTTACCTATGGGTGGATAAACCCTTTCGCGCGTTATTACTATTATCGTTTAAGAGAAATCAGGTCGTTACTGTAAATAATACAATTTAATTATTTTTTATTTTTATTCATCCGATTAATCATGATTGTTTTATTAAAAATACTTAAATTATATTGTTATTACATATGTAAATACTCGTTAGAGAAGAAATAGTAAACAAATTTCGTAAACATTGGAAAAAATCTCTTTCATGGCATTTGTATATTATTATATATGTATATACTTATTCGTTCTAGTTTAATTACAAAATTAAAATAATAAAAATGTAATACCAATTTTAAACTCTTGCGGGTTTTGTTCGTTTCGTTTGTACTATATTTATAATGGCAATAACAACCCAACCGAATACAGCCAACCAGCCAAAAATTAGAGTCATATGGAAGCATATGGAACTATTAATGTGCCCATATTTACGTCTCTCAAATGAAGAACTCTGCACTAAATAATCCATAAAATCAAATATAGCCGAACAGGAGAGGCGACTCTTAATAACGGGTACTATATTGCCTACACCTTGGATTTCCTTTAGCAGGGACTCACGATATTGTTTGCAAGTGACGTCAAAACCATCAGTGTAAATGGAGGCATATATTAGTGTGTAAATGGCCATAAAACAGGCTATAATACTTGTGGGTAACCAATAATAGGGTGATATATCATTATCTGTTAATTCGGATTCAGTAGTTACAACAACCATGTCACCGGATCTGTAATGAGAATAAGGGAGGAAATTGTGGAAATTTAATTTTATTTAATTTAAGTTTTCGTTAATTTTTAAATTACTTTCATTGCATTTGCATTGATTTGATTGCATACAGTACGTTTGAACTTGTACTCAAATTAGAAATCAATTGGCATATAGGTAATTATCAAGTTAAATTATATAAAATAGCAATTGTTACGATTAAGAGCGGGTTTTTTTATTTGGCATTCAAATGCCAATTAATAATCAGATTAGTTAATCTAAAAATAAATTGATTCTGATGTTGAGTACAAGATTAAACTTCGCCATACAAAACAACAGTGCATGTTTTATAAAGAAGAAGACAATTGTAAATGTGGTATGAAAATTATTGAAAATTTAAATTTAAAACAATAAATTATAAAGTCCCTATAATTTATACTAATCGATAATGTTTTTTATTGTAATATTTTTTTACTTCAGCTGTTTACACTTTTGCATTTCTTGCTCAAGTTTAAATCACCTCTATTGGGCGCCTAAACTAGCAAACAAAATTAACAAATTGAATACTCATAAACAACTTTTGAGGATTAATTTTAATTTAATCCCTGATTCTTCTAAATCATAATGTTTATTTCCATATATTTTTATGTTTTTAGCTGTTCGCATATTGATATTTCTTTTCTAAGTTTAAACTTAATCATTGATCTAAAAGTTAAAAACTGGACCTAAATTAACTGAATTCTGAATCATCATTATGTAGGCAGTTATTCCATTAGTTATTTAGACTATTTATGTGTTGGTTACTTAACCTCTGACCAAAATTTTAGAAAAAATTTCGTGTAGAACACAAATAAATAAAACTCATTCTAATAAATGCAAAATTGTCATTAATTAATATTATGAATATATGTACATATGTACACACAATAACACAATTACAATTTTATCTAATAAACAATATTCTACATACTGACCTTTGTCTAATTGTTGTAGTTCCTGTCTTCCTCTTGGCAGTGCCCATGCATACACGATATACATGATAAATGCCCAACACAACACAGAAGAGCAGAGGCAGTAACTGACCATAAGTGGCATAATAACAGTAAGCTATTGGGCCACCCTGGAATGAATAGAAGGTGGATTGGGCATGTAAATAACAACCGCAATTAGTGTCTGGACAGGCATTTAAGACATAGCGCCAATGTGTCCAGGCCACCGCCGATGTAATGCAGCATATAACCGTGGAAACTATAACCATGGGATAAAAATAGGCCAATGCACGCTCGGCACCATAAGACATAACGTACGTTGATTTGTTTTAATTATTATTACGCTTTGTGTTGTATGTACAGTTGTTGTTATTTTTAGTAAGTTTTGAGTATTAAAAACAATATAGGCGTATCTTAAAGATACTTTGCGGTTATTTTTATATTTCGAAATTCACTGTTTTTGTTTTGATTTCAATTTTCACTTTTTCTTATTATTATAGCATTTATTATGTTTAGTTATTTTTTTGTTGTGATTTTGTTTATGTTGTTTTTTGTAAAGTTTAAAATCAAAACAAACCAAGAAAATATTAAAATGATTTCGATGTTGTTGCAGTCGTCAATAAACACTTTTAACTACTAAAATAAATTCAGCCATTAACTTTGGTGCTAACTAACCACGTTCAAAAAAAAACTGGTTATCTATCTGTTGACTTCAGCTAGCTATAAGCTACATATATGTATTGGTATTAAGCAGTTTATCATTAAGAGAGAAAGAGCGTTAGTTACTCTAAAGAGCTAAATAGTGATAACACAACACACCTGTATACACACACATGAAGAGTGTTATGTTAAGGCGTTGGGTAGTGCATTTTTTTTTTGATCTGTCTAATAATATAAAAAATAAACTAAAATTGAACTCAAATTTATTATTAAATTAATCTTAATTCTGTTTAAAAAATTGATTTAATTGTATTTGAATATAAACTGTGTGCAGGAATTTGCGGAAAGTATGGTCACGTCAAAATTTAACTAAATCGGTTCAGTAGTTTCTTGATTTACGTTTGTGTGCTGTTATTTTCTTATTTTTTTAAATAAAAAATTATATCACTTCTGGGTAACCCATGCCCTTATATTAAAAGGTATGTAAATATGCTTTGGTATGTATATTGTTTTGAATTGTTATTATTTACGAAAGAGCGAACGCTACTAATTCCAATTGGAGTGAAAATTATATTTCTCGTTGAGTTGACTTTAATGTTTGACGATCTTAAATAAACTAAAGTTTAATTGCAAGAGTTTTTATTGAACTAACTGGGTATATTTTGTTTTCTTGTTCTTGCAATCAATTTTTTCGCCTCAAATGAGCGCTGCCGAATGTATAATGAGTAACTACTGAGTGGAACGGGGTAAATTGTATTTGAAATGTAACGTACTACGTAATCGTAAATGAGAAAGATACAATATAAATTTAATATAGATATCAATACATATTTATCAAGATAGTGGTGAATGAGCGAGTGTTTCTTAAATGATTCCTCGTTTCTTATGCCGTCGAAATCTACTTTTTCATTAACTTATGAATGAATCTATGATTCATATGTGATGGGGGAGTAGTACATTATTGATGGACGATAAGTCCATCTTTGTGAATAAGTAAAAATATATAATATTTTAAGTAGAATTTAAATGCACTAGAGAAAAGTAAATTAAATTGTTTTTTTTTGTTTTTGATTAATTTATTATGTTAATAAAATGTGTTAACAATATGTTAGCTTTAATAAAAATGAATGAATTAATGTTTTTTTTCCAAAATTTGAAAACAAATTTTAAAGCTTAAAAAGTCAAGGTTTTTTTAGAAATGTGAAAATTTTGAATAAGTTTAATGTTTTAAGAATTAAAATGAAATTTGATTTTGAGTTACCGATTTGTACAAAAGTGCTATTTTTATAAAACATCAAACTTTACTGCCTGTTTTACAATATCGAAACAACATTTTCGTTCTTATAAATATATTGAAAAAAAAAAAAATTAAAAATAATTTGTTGTTTTCAATATATTTGTAAGAATGAAAATCTTCTTTCGGATTTAGAGAAATATTTTGAAAATCTTAAGATTTAAACAAACTTCTGCGTGCATTCACCCGAACCCAATACATTATATTCCGTCTTAGCCATTAACGGTTCGCTGGCCACAAAAGTTAATTCATTCTTTATACAACTATTATCATAATCTATAATACGATCATTGGGTTTCACATAGTTCTCTCGAACTTCTGTAATCAAACCAGAATTGGGTACAGCTTTGACTTTACTGGGAAATTCACAGCGTCTTTTCGTACAGTCTTTCGATGGCAATTTATCACATAATTGTGCTTCCTTAACACGAAATACATTTTTATCCCGATATTCGATATCTTTCCAATTCCAAAATGTTATATTATCATTGGCCGCAATACTATTCATGATGTCTTGAGAGGAACGATAACAATAATCTAGACTGGTGGTAGTGGCAGATGGATCTAACAATTTTGAACAGCCTGGTTTATTACGATCTATAACGATTTTAGTAGAGACCACAGGGTACGGTATGTAAGGTTTAGCAGGAGGTAAAGTGGGATTTTCTGGTTGCCAAATATAATCGGAATGGGTTACACTGCCAGCAGAACGCATGGGTCGTTTAAGAAATTTAAGATTACAATCGTAAAAGGGTTTCATATGATTAATTTTTCTATCCAATGAAACATTGCGTATTTCATCGGGATTTCCGAACTGCATAAAACAAAATTGTTTAAATCAAACATTTTACACAAAAATGTCATTTTCTATCTTACCATCCACACATAATTTGCCTTATAATCACTGGTTCTATGTTTTTCCAACACTGCATCTTCTTCATAAGATTTTGTTTCCTTACACTTTGCCTGTATCTTATTACCCAACATAGTGTCATCCATTATTTTATGTCCCATATATGTGGATGTCCTCATATCTTGCTCGTTACCTAAAGGTTTTTTATAATCCATAAAACCAAATTCATTTAATTTGTTGGATTCACTTTGCTTTAACATTTTATTGGTAATTTTTTGTTGTTAATATGAAAAATATTTCTGTTAGGAAAAATAATTGAAAAAATATGTTTTTATTTGGGAAGTAAAGAATTATTGAAAAAGGTTACCAAGGATTTAAAAATACTTCGAATAAGTCAGTCACGTCCAGATGTTTACATCACACACACCACTATAACTACACCATTTCCAATTGTATTTTAGAACTTTTTAATTGTATTTTAGGATTTTTCCAAGTTTATGATTTTTTTAATGTAATATAATAAGCACATTGGGGTATCCCCGTTTGTATCACGAA